>NC_140773.1:161261200-161276200 GCF_044657685.1 Stegodyphus dumicola
CATAATATATACATATTTGTATGTATATATTATGATCTAGTTGATCAAAAATCTCTAAGGAACATTTGGAGAATCCTATTCTAGAGATTACATGTTATGCAAAGTTTAATCTATGTTAAAACAACAAATTGCACTCGAAAAAAAAAAAACCGTACATATTACAGAAGGACAACTGCACAGCAAACTCAAAATAGGTAGGCGAAAAATCGTTGGACAGGTCCATTGAGACTGTAATTGGCTTTCCTAGTATGAAATGTAAGTAAAAGTTTGAAATTAATTATTTTTATTTATTATTAACGATGTCTCAAATGACCTGTCCCTTTTCCCAACATGGCCTGCGCGTCAGAAAACACAGAAGTGAACTTAAAAAGTTAGAAAACAGTATTTTAGATTATAAACAGTATTTTAAGGGACTAGCGCGTAAGCGCAAAAAATAAAAAACTTTATTCTATTGAAAAAAAAATGAAGAGAATGAGGGGTCCCGTAAAGACCAAAAAGCTGAGCATTCGTGATGAAAATGAATGAACAAAAGAGCCACATACCTGCGTCCTTACACGTTTGGTTTCCAAAATTAAATTGAGCGAAAACGTGTTAAAAGGTTGCCAGAAAGTAACGAAGTAGCCTTAGGAGGGCTACCAGAATTAAAAAACAGTCACGTGGAAGCGCCATTGAAATGAAAAAGGAATTTGAAATATGTATGTATTTAAAATAAATTAATAAAAATATACATACATAAAAATATTACTGTAATGAACTGTTAGTTATGAAAAAGAAAATGATACTCAAAAGAAGTGTTAGGTGTTAAACAAAAATTATAAGCAAAAAACTGTGATGAAACCTAATCAGGTATGTAACGAAAATTTAAATTAAAAAAAATATGAACCCAAATGAATTATCCTAAAAAATATCCGATGGAATTCATTCATGTATGTTACGAAAATTTTAATTAAATAAAAAGAAATCTTACAGGGAAACTGGCGGCGCAGCGGTCGGATCGCTGAATATTGGTTTCATGAATTTGTAACATGCATAACAGACGTCCGTCCCTCATGCAGGTAGCCGCAGTATTACCTAAACAAAAAAGAAAAAAAATGAATTGCTTATTTAAGAACATCTTAATAAAGAAAGAAAGAAACAGAAACGGGGTTAAGAAATTGTGAGGTCTTATTAATGGCTAGACACCCAATAAAATAAATTGAAATCTTTAATTAATCAAAATACGGACATGGGAATAAATAACAGGAATCTCAGCGATGAGTAAAACGCGTACAAGAACATGTAAAAACAGAAGGCGAAAAATTCTCTTTTCCAGAAGAAAATGTGTGTGTGTGTGGGGGGGAAGTAGCCTCACAAAATAACAGAAGTAAATAAAGATAAGATACGTGGAAGTACAGGAACAGAGGCATAGAAATTAATATTTATTCAGTGCAAAATCTAGTAAATAAATGAACCTAAACTGTTGAGGTCAGTTTTAATCAACAGTTCGTGATCATTCATGGAAAACTTTCTTAAACTGACGTTTTGTCTTCTTCACAGAGTATGGAATGTACAGGGAGGAAATGAAAATTGGTAGAATGCAGTGTCCCTCTCTTTTTGAGTTAACTACTTCGATCTACATGTCATGTGGAAGTGAAAAGAAAATCGAATTGTTCACAGAATATCGAATGTACAGGGAGGAAATGAGTTTGACGCGCAGAACTGAACGACAATTCATTCGAAACACACAAGGAAACAAGTACGCAGGGTCGACAGAGGATGAGGAAATCATTAGAATTGACAATGGCATGGAAATGAATTCATAACAGGTTCGAAAAGAGTCAAAAAAGGGCGTGAATTCGGTACCAAACGCCAGTAACGAAGCGCATTTCAATGCAGCTGTTATGTGCGTCACGCAGAAGTAAAGAATGAACACAGTGTCCCTTATCTGTTCAGGGTTTCTTTCAGATGCAAACAGAGTGGAAAAAGAAGTAAATGAATGCAGTTTCTTTCGGAGAAAAAAAGGAATGAAAATAGTATACTTCCGTTTTTTTACACTAGGTGGCGCCACCACATACCAAGGAAATCCCAGAGGAGCAGCTATTACGCCTCCCAACAACAATCTTTATTCCTTTTTGGATCTTCCTGCGTGTTCGCATCTGTTTGACGTCGCTCCTGCGGTGTTGCTGTTAGTAAGTATTCTAGTAAGTATTTTTTCAATACTTTCTTGCCTACTTAGTGCCCTGTATTAGTGATATTATGTCTGCTAATATGTCTTCAGTTACAGGTGAGTCTCCCGACCACATTGTAGACGTACCCCCACGACCTACGAAGAGAATGGTGAAGAGAGAAGTGCCCCCGGACGGAAACCGAGCATGGCTATTTGTATTTATAGCCTACCTCCTGTCGGTTGTAGTTTCGGGGCTTCCTCCGTGCTTTGGCCCAATAAAGGCTGCAATTACGGAGGAGTTTCCAGACACTTCGCAGAGTACCCTTGGCCAATTTCCATCTTTGGTCAGTAACTTGAGTCTTTTGCTGTCACCCATAGCTACTCTTGTGGTACTGAAATGTGGTCCTCGTTTGAGTCTTTTTCTAGGAGGACTTTTTTCTGTAATTGGACTAGGTTTAAGTTGTTTTGCTAAATGTGCTGGCTGCCTAGTTTTCAGTTACGGAGTTGTGGTCGGGATCGGTTCCAGTTTAATAGTTGCAAGTTTGCTCTCCAAAATTGCAGCTTTGTTTACCTCCCGCAAGCCTTTAGCTTTTGCCTTGTATATGTGCGGAGAGTGTACGGGGGCATTTGTGCTTCCTTTTTTAATCGATTTTCTTTTAGGTGAGTACGGGTGGCGCATGGTATTTTTTGTTTTATGTGTTTTGAATGTGCCCACCTGTTTGGCTGCTGCTGCGTTCGAGAGGCCCGAATTTTATTTTGTCAAAATTTCCGAGGAAGTGGAAATTAAGAATCCTACGGAAGAAGAAAGGCCAGAAATGGTTGTTCCTATTCCCGAGGTTCCAATTTCAAGCTCCTTGAAATTATGGCATAATATCAGGGACTCAACAGGGTTGACGCTCCTGAAGAAATGGGAGTTGTGGTTGATGTTGGTGGCTATTGCTTCTCACGGATTTGGCAGTGCAGGCTTGAAGTCCATTTTTGAGAATGGCCTGAAGGAACACGAGTTCCCGATAGGACATACCTACTGCTTCTTGATGACGGTGTTTGTTCGATTCACATACGGCTTGTTTAGTGGGCAGTCTCGGATTCCAAGGAACTTAGAATACTTCCTATCGTCCTTGGCCAATGTTGGTGGCGCTATTTTAATGCTGGGCGTAGGTTGCGAGACAGTGGCTCACTATCTGGTCGTTTTGTGTCTAATGGCTCTCGGCAATGGGATTTGGGGAGTTCTGACACCCGTCGTTATCGGCGAGAACGTAGGTTCTATCCCCAAAGCTTTCGCTTGGATCAAATGTATCCGGGGAATTCTGGCTCTCCTCTTCCCATTGTTGAAAGACCATGTGAAGGAAGACCGTGGTCAAGAGGTGGTGGACGCGATGAGTGCTGCGCTGGCAAGTTCGGCGGCAATAGTTTCACTTCTCTTTTTTCTGTTTAAGACATTGGGGAAGTGTTACCGATCAGCAACCGCAACTTCCACCCGATTGTAAATTTTTTTGTAATTTAGTATGTAATTTTTTTAAAGTGTTTTCATGTGTAATTTCTTGAATATATGTATATTTTGACGCCTAAGTAATTTAGTTATCAGCGTATTTTTTTAATTGATTGTACATTTTTATGTGAACTTGACAAGCGTCAGACTTGCTTTGATCGCTTATTATTTTAGTGCTTAATATGCTTTCTTGTTTAACGCGAAACTTTTAAAGTTTTGAGTGTTTTTTTTAATTGATTGTATATTTTATGTGAACTTCACAAGCGTCAGACTTCCTTTGATCGCTTATTATTTTAGTCCTTAATATGTTTTAAAAAATTGCATGCTTTCTTGTTTAACGCGAAACTTTTAAAGTTTTGAGTTTTTGTTTTTATAGTATAAATTTATGCATAATGATTGAACAGACTGGATGCATGGGGTTTTCGTGGTTTCCCTCATGTGTCACGTAAATACGGACCAGTTTTTTCAAGTCATTTTTGTATTTTATGTGAGAAGACCTCCACGAAGGCATAAAATAAAGTTGAATGTAAATGAACACAAATAAATAAAACTGAAAACAAGCATGTTACAGGGGGGGGAGACACAAATGCACAAATTCAATAAATATTGAAATAGGAATTTAACTGAATATACACACATCTATATAAACACATGCTACACACATTATAATTTGGAATTAAAAGAACATAAATAAAGTAGAAATATACATATAAAGAACATGCAACAGGGAGGGAAACACGTATGTAAAATGTAAGGCTACTTTCACAGCACATACTCGGGATTTCATAGCTGCACTTGCACTCATTCAATAAATATTGAAATAGAAATTAAGTTGAATACACACACATCTATATGAACACATTAATTGTTAGAAGGAGTTACATTAATTGTTAGTATTATTGGAGTTAAATTAATTGTTACATTAATTGTTAGTATTATTGGAGTTACATTAATTGTTACATAAATTCTTAGTATTATTGGAGTTACATTAATTGTTAGAAGGATTGTTAGAAGGACATTGTTAGAAGGAGGGAAACGCATATATGATATGTAAGGCTACTATCACAGATTTTCGGGATTTCACACATGCAATAAATCAATAAATATTTCAATAGAAATTTAATCAAACACAAAAAACACATCTATATACATGCTCTCTCTCTCTCTCTCTCTCGCTCTCACTCACTCACTCACTCACTCACTCACTCTCTCTCTCTCTATCTATCTATCTATCTATCTATCTATCTATCTATCTATCTATCTGTCTGTCTGTCTATCTATCTATCTCTCTGTCTATCTATCTATCTATCTATCTATCTATCTAACTCTATCTACCTATCTATCTGTGTCTGTCTATCTATCTATCTGTCTGTCTATCTATCTAACTCTATCTGTCTATCTATCTATCTATCTATATAACTCTATCTATCTATCTATCTATCTATCTATCTATCTGTCTATCTGTCTAACTCTAGCTATTTATCTGTCTGTCTATCTATCTAACTCTATTTATCTGTCTATCTATCTATCTATCTATCTATCTATCTATCTATCTGTCTATCTATCTATCTGTCTATCTATCTATCTATCTATCTAACTGTCTATCTACCTATCTGTCTATCTATCTGTGTGTCTGTCTGTCTATCTATCTGTCTGTCTATCTGTCTATCTATCTATCTATCTATCTATATATATATATGTCTGTCTATCTATCTATCTATCTATCTATCTGTCTGTCTGTCTAAATCTATCTATCTATCTCTATCTATCTATCTATCTATCTGTCTGTCTGTCTGTCTATCTATCTATCTATCTATCTATCTATCTATCTATGTATCTATCTATCTATCTATCTATCTATCTATCTATCTATCTATCTATCTATCTATCTATCTATCTATTTTTATTCGAACTTGTGAAAACTACTGAATATGCGTATGTTGTAATTTTCGCTCTCACAACTTTTCTTATCATAATATATACATATTTGTTTGTATATATTATGATCTAGTTGATCAAAAATCTGTAAGGGACATTTGGAGAATCCTATTCTAGAGATTACATGTTATGCAAAGTTCAATCTATGTTAAAACAACAAATTGCACTCGAAAAAAAAAACCGTACATATTACAGAAGGACAACTGCACAGCGAACTCAAAATAGGTAGGCAAAAAAATCGTTGGACAGGTCCATTGAGACTGTAATTGGCTTTCCTAGTATGAAATGTAAGTAAAAGTTTGAAATTAATTATTTTTATTTATTATTAACGATGTCTCAAATGACCTGTCCCTTTTCCCAACATGGCCTGCGCATCAGAAAACACAGAAGTGAACTTAAAAAGTTAGAAAGCAGTATTTTAGTTTATAAACAGTATTTTAAGGGACTAGCCCGTAAGCGCAAAAAATAAAAACTTTATTCTATTGAAAAAAAAATGATGAGAATGAGGGGTCCCGTAAAGACCAAAAAGCTGAGCATTCGTGATGAAAATGAATGAACAAAAGAGCCACATACCTGCGTCCTTACACGTTTGGTTTCAAAAATTAAATTGAGCGAAAACGTGTTAAAAGGTTGCCAGAAAGTAACGAAGTAGCCTTAGGAGGGCTACCAGAATTAAAAAACAGTCACGTGGAAGCGCCATTGAAATGAAAAAGGAATTTGAAATATGTATGTATTTAAAATAAAGTAAATAAAAATATACATACATAAAAATATTACTGTAATGAACTGTTAGTTATGAAAAAGAAAATGATACTCAAAAGAAGTGTTAGGTGTTAAACAAAAATTATAAGTAAAAAACTGTGATGAAACCTAATCAGGTTTGTAACGAAAATTTAAATTAAAAAAAATATGAACCGAAATGAATTATCCTAAAAAATATCCGATGGAATTCATTCATGTATGTTACGAAAATTTTAATTAAATAAAAAGAAATCTTACAGGGAAACTGGCGGTGCAGCGGTCGGATCGCTGAATATTAGTTTCATGAATTTGTAACATGCATAACAGACGTCCGTCTCTCATGCAGGTAGCCGCAGTATTACCTAAACAAAAAAAAATGAATAGCTTATTTAAGAACATCTTAATAAAGAAAGAAAGAAACAGAAACGGGATTAAGAAATTGTGAGGTCTTATTAATGGCTAGACACCCAATAAAGTAAAATGAAATCTTTAATTAATCAAAATACGGACATGGGAATAAATAACAGGAATCTCAGCGATGAGTAAAACGCGTACAAGAACATGTAAAAACAGAAGGCGAAAAATTCTCTTTTGCAGAAGAAAATGTGTGTGTGTGTGGGGGGGGAAGTAACCTCACAAAATAAGAGAAGTAAATAAAGATAAGATACGTGGAAGTACAGGAACAGAGGCATAAAAATTAATATTTATTCAGTGCAAAATCTAGTAAATAAATGAACCTAAACTGTGGAGGTCAGTTTTAATCAACAGTTCGTGATCATTCATGGAAAACTTTCTTAAACTGACGTTTGGTCTTCTTCACAGAGTATGGAATGTACAGGGAGGAAATGAAAGAGTGGTAGAATGCAGTGTCCTTCTCTTTTTTAGTTAACTACTTCGATCTACATGTCATGTGGAAGTGAAAAGAAAATCGAATTGTTCACAGAATATCGAATATACAGGGAGGAAATGAGTTTGACGCGCAGAACTGAACGACAATTCATTCAAAACACACAAGGAAACAAGTACGCAGGGTCGACAGAGGATGAGGAAATCATTAGAATTGACAATGGCATGGAAATGAATTCATAACAGGTTCGAAAAGAGTCAAAAAAAGGGCGTGAATTCGGTACCAAACGCCAGTATCGAAGCGCACTTCAATGCAGCTGTTATGTGCGTCACGCAGAAGTAAAGAATGAACACAGTGTCCCTTATCTGTTCAGGGTTTCTTTCAGATGCAAACGGAGTGGAAAAAGAAGTAAATGAATGCAGTTTCTTTCGGAGAAAAAAAGGAATGAAAATAGTATACTTCCGTTTTTTTACACTAGGAGGCGCCACCACATACCAAGGAAATCCCAGAGGAGCAGCTATTACGCCTCCCAACAACAATCTTTTTTCCTTTTTGGATCTTCCTGCGTGTTGGCTGCTGTTTGACGTCGCTCCTGCGGTGTTGCTGTTAGTAAGTATTCTAGTAAGTATTTTTTCAATACTTTCTTGCCTACTTAGTGCCCTGTATTAGTGATATTATGTCTGCTAATATGTCTTCAGTTACAGGTGAGTCTCCCGACCACATTGTAGACGTACCCCCACGTCCTACGAAGAGAATGGTGAAGAGAGAAGTGTACCGGACGGAAACCGAGCATGGCTATTTGTGTTTATAGCCTACCTCCTGTCGGTTGTAGTTTCGGGGCTTCCTCCGTGCTTTGGCCCAATAAAGGCTGCAATTACGGAGGAGTTTCCAGACACTTCGCAGAGTACCCTTGGCCAATTTCCATCTTTGGTCAGTAACTTGAGTCTTTTGCTTTCCCCCATAGCTACTCTTGTGGTACTGAAATGTGGTCCTCGTTTGAGTCTTTTTCTAGGAGGACTTTTTTCTGTAATTGGACTAGGTTTAAGTTGTTTTGCTAAATGTGCTGGCTTCCTAGTTTTCAGTTACGGAGTTGGGGTCGGGATCGGTTCCAGTTTAATAGTTGCAAGTTTGCTCTCCCAAATTGCAGCTTTGTTTACCTCCCGCAAGCCTTTAGCTTTTGCCTTGTATATGTGCGGAGAGTGTACGGGGGCATTTGTGCTTCCTTTTTTAATCGATTTTCTTTTAGGTGAGTACGGGTGGCGCATGGTATTTTTTGTTTTATGTGTTTTGAATGTGCGCACCTGTTTGGCTGCTGCTGCGTTCGAGAGGCCCGAATTTTATTTTGTCGAAATTTCCGAGGAAGTGGAAATTAAGAATCCTACGGAAGAAGAAAGGCCAGAAATGGTTGTTCCTATTCCCGAGGTTCCAATTTCAAGCTCCTTGAAATTATGGCATAATATCAGGGACTCAACAGGGTTGACGCTCCTGAAGAAATGGGAGTTGTGGTTGATGTTGGTGGCTATTGCTTCTCACGGATTTGGCAGTGCAGGCTTGAAGTCCATTTTTGAGAATGGCCTGAAGGAAGACGAGTTCCCGATAGGACATACGTACTGCTTCTTGATGACGGTGTTTGTTCGATTCCCATACGGCTTGTTTAGTGGGCAGTCTCGGATTCCAAGGAACTTGGAATACTTCCTATCGTCCTTGGCCAATGTTGGTGGCGCTATTTTAATGCTGGGCGTAGGTTGCGAGACAGTGGCTCACTATCTGGTCGTTTTGTGTCTAATGGCTACCGGCAATGTGATTTGGGGAGTTCTGACACCCGTCGTTATCGGCGAGAACGTAGGTTCTATCCCCAAAGCTTTCGCTTGGATCAAATGTATCCGGGGAATTCTGGCTCTCCTCTTCCCATTGTTGAAAGACCATGTGAAGGAAGACCGTGGTCAAGAGGTGGTGGACGCGATGAGTGCTGCGCTGGCAAGTTCGGCGGCAATAGTTTCATTTCTCTTTTTTCTGTTTAAGACATTGGGGAAGTGTTACCGATCAGCAACCGCAACTTCCACCCGATTCTAAATTTTTTTGTAATTTAGTATGTAATTTTTTTAAAGTGTTTTCATGTGTAATTTCTTGTATATATGTATATTTTGACGCTTAACTAATTTAGTTATCCGCGTATTTTTTTAATTGATTGTACATTTTTATGTATTGACAAGCGTCAGACTTGCTTTGATCGCTTATTATTTTAGTGCTTAATATGCTTTCTTGTTTAACGCGAAACATTTAAAGTTTTGAGTGTTTTTTTTAATTGATTGTATATTTTATGTGAACTTGACAAGCGTCAGACTTCATTTATCGCTTATTATTTTAGTGCTTAATATGTTTTAAAAAATTGCATGCTTTCTTGTTTAACGCGAAACTTTTAAAATTTTGAGTTTTTGTTTTTATAGTATAAATTTATTTATAATGATTGAACAGACTAGTTGCATGGGGTTTTCGTGGTTTCCCTCATGTGTCACGTAAATACGGACCAGTTTTTTCAAGTCATTTTTGTATTTTATGTGAGAAGTCATCCACGAAGGCATAAAATAAATTTGAATGTAAATGAACACAAATAAATAAAACTGAAAACAAGCATGTTACAGGGGGGAGACACAAATGCACAAATTCAATAAATATTTAAATAGGAATTTAACTGAATATACACACATCTATATAAACACATGCTACACACATTATAATTTGGAATTAAAAGAACATAAATAAAGTAGAAATATACATATAAAGAACATGCAACAGGGAGGGAAACACGTATGTAAAATGTAAGGCTACTTTCACAGCGCATACTCGGGATTTCATAGCTGGACTTGCACTCATTCAATAAATATTTAAATAGAAAATAAATTGAATACACACACATCTATATGAACACATTAATTGTTAGAAGGAGTTACATTAATTGTTAGTATTATTGGAGTTACATTAATTGTTAGTATTATTGGAGTTACATTAATTGTTAGAAGGACATTGTTAGAAGGAGGGAAACGCATATATGATACGTAAGGCTACTATCACAGATTTTCGGTATTTCAGACATGCAATATATCAATAAATATTTCAATAGAAATTTAATCAAACACAAAAAACACATCTATATACATGCTCTCTCTCTCTCTCACTCACTCACTCACTCACTCACTCTCTCTCTCTCTCTATCTATCTATCTATCTATCTATCTATCTGTCTGTCTATCTATCTATCTGTCTGTCTATCTATCTATCTATCTATCTATCTATCTATCTAACTCTATCTACCTATCTATCTGTGTCTGTCTATCTATCTATCTGTCTGTCTATCTATCTAACTCTATCTATCTGTCTGTCTGTCTATCTATCTATCTATCTATCTATCTGTCTGTCTATCTATCTAACTCTATCTATCTATCTATCTGTCTATCTGTCTAACTCTAGCTATCTATCTGTCTGTCTATCTATCTAACTCTATATATCTGTCTATCTATCTATCTATCTATCTATCTATCTATCTATCTGTCTATCTATCTATCTGTCTATCTATCTATCTATCTATCTATCTGTCTATCTATCTACCTGTCTATCTATCTGTCTGTCTGTCTGCCTATCTATCTGCCTGTCTGTCTGTCTATCTCTCTCTCTCTCTCTCTCTATATATATATATATATATATGTCTATCTGTCTGCCTATCTATCTGCCTGTCTGTCTGTCTATCTCTCTCTCTCTCTCTCTATATATATATATATGTCTATCTATCTATCTATCTATCTGTCTGTCTGTCTAACTCTATCTATCTATCTATCTATCTCTATCTATCTATCTATCTATCTGTCTGTCTATCTATCTATCTATCTATCTATCTCTATCTATCTATCTATTTATCTATCTATCTATCTATCTATCTATCTATCTATCTATCTATCTATCTATCTATTTTTATACTATCTATCTATTCTATCTATCTATCTATTCTATCTATCTATCTATCTATCTATCTATCTATCTATCTATCTATCTATCTATCTATTTTTATTCGAACTTGTGAAAACTACTGAATATGCATATGTTGTAATTTTCACTCTCACAACTTTTCTTATCATAATATATACATATTTGTATATATATATTATGATCTAGTTGATCAAAAACTGTAAGGAACATTTGGAGAATCCTATTCTAGAGATTATATGTTATGCAAATTTCAAACTATGTTAAAACAACAAATTGCACTCGAAAAAAAATCCTACATATTATTATCATCACAGAATCATTATTATAATCATTATTATTATCATTATTATTACAGAAGGACAACTGCACAGCAAACTCAAAATAGGTAGGCGAAAAATCGTTGGACAGGCCTTGTGAAAACTACTGAATATGCATAGTTGTAATTTTCGCTCTCACAACTTTTCTTATCATAATATATACACATTTCTATGTATATGTTATGATCTAGTTGATCAAAAAACTGTAAGGAACATTTGGAAAATCCTATTCTAGAGATTACATGTTATGCAAAGTTCAAACTATGTTAAAACAACAAATTGCACTCGAAAAAAAAAAACCCTACATATTACAGAAGGACAACTGCACAGCAAACTCAAAATAGGTAGGCGAAAAAATCGTTGGACAGGTCCTTGTGAAAACTACTGAATATGCATATGTTGTAATTTTCGCTCTCACAACTTTTCTTATCATAATATATACATATTTCTATGTATATATTATGATCTAGTTGATGAAAAAACTGTAATGAACATTTGGAGAATCCTATTCTAGAGATTACATGTTATGCAAAGTTCAAACTATGTTAAAACAACAAATTGCACTCGAAAAAAAAACCCTACATATTACAGAAGGACAACTGCACAGCAAACTCAGAATACGTTGGCGAAAAAATCGTTGGACAGGTCCATTGAGACTGTAATTGGCTTTCCTAGTATGAAATGTAAGTAAAAGTTTGAAATTAATTATTTTTATTTATTATTAACGATGTCTCAAATGACCTGTCCCTTTTCCCAACATGGCCTGCGCGTCAGAAACCACAGAAGTTTACTTAAAAAGTTAGAAAACAGTATTTTAGATTATAAACAGTATTTTAAGGGACTAGCCCGTAAGCGCAAAAAATAAAAACTTTATTCTATTGAAAAAAAATGAAGAGAATGAGGGGTCCCGTAAAGACCAAAAAGCTGAGCATTCGTGATGAAAATGAATGAACAAATGAGCCACATACATGCGTCCTTACACGTTTGGTTTCCAAAATTAAATTGAGCGAAAACGTGTTAAAAGGTTGCCAGAAAGTAACGAAGTAGCCTTAGGAGGGCTACCAGAATTAAAAAACAGTCACGTGGAAGCGCCATTGAAATGAAAAAGGAATTTGAAATATGTATGTATTTAAAATAAAGTAAATAAAAATATACATACATAAAAATATTACTGTAATGAACTGTTAGTTATGAAAAAGAAAATGATACTCAAAAGAAGTGTTAGGTGTTAAACAAAAATTATAAGCAAAAATCTGTGATGAAACCTAATCAGGTATGTAACGAAAATTTAAATTAAAAAAAAATATGAACCGAAATTAATTATCCTAAAAAATATCCGATGGAATTCATTCATGTATGTTACGAAAATTTTAGTTAAATAAAAAGAAATCTTACAGGGAAACTGGCGGCGCAGCGGTCGGATCGCTGAATATTGGTTTCATGAATTTGTAACATGCATAACAGACGTCCGTCCCTCATGCAGGTAGCCGCAGTATTACCTAAACAAAAAAATGAATTGCTTATTTAAGAACATCTTAATAAAGAAAGAAAGAAACAGAAACGGGATTAAGAAATTGTGAGGTCTTATTAATGGCTAGACACCCAATAAAATAAAATGAAATCTTTAATTAATCAAAATACGGACATGGGAATATATAACAGGAATCTCAGCGATGAGTAAAACGCGTACAAGAACATGTAAAAACAGAAGGCGAAAAATTCTCTTTTGCAGAATAAAAAGTGTGTGGGGGGGGAAGTAGCCTCACAAAATAAGAGAAGTAAATAAAGATAAGATACGTGGAAGTACAGGAACAGAGGCATAGAAATTAATATTTATTCAGTGCAAAACTTAGTAAATAAATGAACCTAAACTGTTGAGGTCAGTTTTAATCAACAGTTCGTGATCATTCATGGAAAACTTTCTTAAACTGACGTTTGGTCTTCTTCACAGAGTATGGAATGTACAGGGAGGAAATGAAAGAGTGGTAGAAGGCAGTGTCCTTCTCTTTTTTAGTTAACTACTTCGATCTACATGTCATGTGGAAGTGAAAAGAAAATCGAATTGTTCACAGAATATCCAATGTATAGGAAGGAAATGAGTTTGACGCGCAGAACTGAACGAAAATTCATTCAAAACACACAAGGAAACAAGTACGCAGGGTCGACAGAGGATGAGGAAATCATTAGAATTGACAATGGCATGGAAATGAATTCATAACAGGTTCGAAAAGAGTCAAAAAAAGGGCGTGAATTCGGTACAAAACGCCAGTAACGAAGCGCATTTCAATGCAGCTGTTATGTGCGTCACGCAGAAGTAAAGAATGAACACAGTGTCCCTTATCTGTTCAGGGTTTCTTTCAGATGCAAACAGAGTGGAAAAAGAAGTAAATGAATGCAGTTTCTTTCGGAGAAAAAAAGGAATGAAAATAGTATACTTCCGTTTTTTTTACACTAGGTGGCGCCACCACATACCAAGGAAATCCCAGAGGAGCAGCTATTACGCCTCCCAACAACAATCTTTTTTCCTTTTTGGATCTTCCTGCGTGTTGGCTGCTGTTTGACGTCGCTCCTGCGGTGTTGCTCTTAGTAAGTATTCTAGTAAGTATTTTTTCAATACTTTCTTGCCTACTTAGTGCCCTGTATTAGTGATATTATGTCTGCTAATATGTCTTCAGTTACAGGTGAGTCTCCCGACCACATTGTAGACGTACCCCCACGTCCTACGAAGAGAATGGTGAAGAGAGAAGTGCCCCCGGACGGAAACCGAGCATGGCTATTTGTGTTTATAGCCTACCTCCTGTCGGTTGTAGTTTCGGGGCTTCCTCCGTGTTTGGCCCAATAAAGGCTGCAATTACGGAGGAGTTTCCAGACACTTCGCAGAGTACGCTTGGCCAATTTCCATCTTTGGTCAGTAACTTGAGTCTTTTGCTGTCACCCATAGCTACTCTTTAGGTACTGAAATGTGGTCCTCGTTTGAGTCTTTTTCTAGGAGGACTTTTTTCTGTAATTGGACTAGGTTTAAGTTGTTTTGCTAAATGTGCTGGCTTCCTAGTTTTCAGTTACGGAGTTGTGGTCGGGATCGGTTCCAGTTTAATAGTTGCAAGTTTGCTCTCCCAAATTGCAGCTTTGTTTACCTCCCGCAAGCCTTTAGCTTTTGCCTTGTATATGTGCGGAGAGTGTACGGGGGCATTTGTGCTTCCTTTTTTAATCGATTTTCTTTTAGGTGAGTACGGGTGGCGCATGGTATTTTTTGTTTTATGTGTTTTGAATGTGCCCGCCTGTTTGGCTGCTGCTGCGTTCGAGAGGCCCGAATTTTATTTTGTCGAAATTTCCGAGGAAGTGGAAATTAAGAATCCTACGGAAGAAGAAAGGCCAGAAATGGTTGTTCCTATTCCCGAGGTTCCAATTTCAAGCTCCTTGAAATTATGGCATAATATCAGGGGCTCAACAGGGTTGACGCTCCTGAAGAAATGGGAGTTGTGGTTGATGTTGGTGGTTATTGCTTCTCACGGATTTGGCAGTGCAGGCTTGAAGTCCATTTT
>NC_140773.1:161281200-161288700 GCF_044657685.1 Stegodyphus dumicola
AAATAAAATGATATCTTTAATTAATCAAAATACGGACATGAGAATAAATAACAGGAATCTCAGCGATGAGTAAAACGCGTACAAGAACATGTAAAAACAGAAGGCGAAAAATTCTCTTTTGCAGAAGAAAATGTGTGTGTGTGTGGGGGGGGGAAGTAGCCTCACAAAATAAGAGAAGTAAATAAAGATAAGATACGTGGAAGTACAGGAACAGAGGCATAGAAATTAATATTTATTCAGTGCAAAATCTAGTAAATAAATGAACCTAAACTGTTGAGGTCAGTTTTAATCAACAGTTCGTGATCATTCATGGAAAACTTTCTTAAACTGACGTTTGGTCTTCTTCACAGAGTATGGAATGTACAGGGAGGAAATGAAAGAGTGGTAGAATGCAGTGTCCTTCTCTCTTTCAGTTAACTACTTCGATCTACATGTCATGTGGAAGTGAAAAGAAAATCGAATTGTTCACAGAATATCGAATGTA
Source organism: Stegodyphus dumicola (assembly GCF_044657685.1). Classification (NCBI taxonomy): domain Eukaryota; kingdom Metazoa; phylum Arthropoda; class Arachnida; order Araneae; family Eresidae; genus Stegodyphus; species Stegodyphus dumicola. The sequence goes on from NC_140773.1 coordinate 161,281,685, forward strand.
CAGGGAGGAAGTGAGTTTGACGCGCAGAACTGAACGACAATTCATTCAAAACACACAAGGAAACAAGTACGCAGGGTCGACAGAGGATGAGGAAATCATTAGAATTGACAATGGCATGGAAATGAATTCATAACAGGTTCGAAAAGAGTCAAAAAAGGGCGTGAATTCGGTACCAAACGCCAGTAACGAAGCGCATTTCAATGCAGCTGTTATGTGCGTCACGCAGAAGTAAAGAATGAACACAGTGTCCCTTATCTGTTCAGGGTTTCTTTCAGATGCAAACAGAGTGGAAAAAGAAGTAAATGAATGCAGTTTCTTTCGGAGAAAAAAAGGAATGAAAATAGTATACTTCCGTTTTTTTACACTAGGTGGCGCCACCACATACCAAGGAAATCCCAGAGGAGCAGCTATTACGCCTCCCAACAACAATCTTTATTCCTTTTTGGATCCTCCTGCGTGTTGGCTGCTGTTTGACGTCGCTCCTGCGGTGTTGCTGTTAGTAAGTATTCTAGTAAGTATTTTTTCAATACTTTCTTGCCTATTTAGTGCCCTGTATTAGTGATATTATGTCTGCTAATATGTCTTCAGTTACAGGTGATTCTCCCGACCACATTGTAGACGTACCCCCACGTCCTACGAAGAGAATGGTGAAGGGAGAAGTGCCCCCGGACGGAAACCGAGCATGGCTATTTGTGTTTATAGCCTACCTCCTGTCGGTTGTAGTTTCGGGGCTTCCTCCGTGCTTTGGCCCAATAAAGGCTGCAATTACGGAGGAGTTTCCAGACACTTCGACAAGTACCCTTGGCCAATTTCCATCTTTGGTCAGCAACTTGAGACTTTTGCTTTCCCCCATAGCTACTCTTGTGGTACTGAAATGTGGTCCTCGTTTGAGTCTTTTTCTAAGAGGACTTTTTTCTGTAATTGGACTAGGTTTAAGTTGTTTTGCTAAATGTGCTGGCTTCCTAGTTTTCAGTTACGGAGTTGTGGTCGGGATCGGTTCCAGTTTAATAGTTGCAAGTTTGCTCTCCCAAATTGCAGCTTTGTTTACCTCCCGCAAGCCTTTAGCTTTTGCCTTGTATATGTGCGGAGAGTGTACGGGGGCATTTGTGCTTCCTTTTTTAATCGATTTTCTTTTAGGTGAGTACGGGTGGCGCATGGTATTTTTTGTTTTATGTGTTTTGAATGTGCGCACCTGTTTGGCTGCTGCTGCGTTCGAGAGGCCCGAATTTTATTTTGTCGAAATTTCCGAGGAAGTGGAAATTAAGAATCCTACGGAAGAAGAAAGGCCAGAAATGGTTGTTCCTATTCCCGAGGTTCCAATTTCAAGCTCCTTGAAATTATGGCATAATATCAGGGACTCAACAGGGTTGACGCTCCTGAAGAAATGGGAGTTGTGGTTGATGTTGGTGGCTATTGCTTCTCACGGATTTGGCAGTGCAGGCTTGAAGTCCATTTTTGAGAATGGCCTGAAGGAAGACGAGTTCCCGATAGGACATACGTACTGCTTCTTGATGACGGTGTTTGTTCGATTCCCATACGGCTTGTTTATTGGGCAGTCTCGGATTCCAAGGAACTTGGAATACTTCCTATCGTCCTTGGCCAATGTTGGTGGCGCTATTTTAATGCTGGGCGTAGGTTGCGAGACAGTGGCTCACTATCTGGTCGTTTTGTGTCTAATGGCTACCGGCAATGTGATTTGGGGAGTTCTGACACCCGTCGTTATCGGCGAGAACGTAGGTTCTATCCCCAAAGCTTTCGCTTGGATCAAATGTATCCGGGGAATTCTGGCTCTCCTCTTCCCATTGTTGAAAGACCATGTGAAGGAAGACCGTGGTCAAGAGGTGGTGGACGCGATGAGTGCTGCGCTGGCAAGTTCGGCGGCAATAGTTTCATTTCTCTTTTTTCTGTTTAAGACATTGGGGAAGTGTTACCGATCAGCAACCGCAACTTCCACCCGATTCTAAATTTTTTTGTAATTTAGTATGTAATTTTTTTAAAGTGTTTTCATGTGTAATTTCTTGTATATATGTATATTTTGACGCTTAACTAATTTAGTTATCCGCGTATTTTTTTAATTGATTGTACATTTTTATGTATTGACAAGCGTCAGACTTGCTTTGATCGCTTATTATTTTAGTGCTTAATATGCTTTCTTGTTTAACGCGAAACATTTAAAGTTTTGAGTGTTTTTTTTAATTGATTGTATATTTTATGTGAACTTGACAAGCGTCAGACTTCATTTATCGCTTATTATTTTAGTGCTTAATATGTTTTAAAAAATTGCATGCTTTCTTGTTTAACGCGAAACTTTTAAAATTTTGAGTTTTTGTTTTTATAGTATAAATTTATTTATAATGATTGAACAGACTAGTTGCATGGGGTTTTCGTGGTTTCCCTCATGTGTCACGTAAATACGGACCAGTTTTTTCAAGTCATTTTTGAATTTTATGTGAGAAGTCATCCACGAAGGCATAAAATAAATTTGAATGTAAATGAACACAAATAAATAAAACTGAAAACAAGCATGTTACAGGGGGGAGACACAAATGCACAAATTCAATAAATATTTAAATAGGAATTTAACTGAATATACACACATCTATATAAACACATGCTACACACATTATAATTTGGAATTAAAAGAACATAAATAAAGTAGAAATATACATATAAAGAACATGCAACAGGGAGGGAAACACGTATGTAAAATGTAAGGCTACTTTCACAGCGCATACTCGGGATTTCATAGCTGGACTTGCACTCATTCAATAAATATTTAAATAGAAAATAAATTGAATACACACACATCTATATGAACACATTAATTGTTAGAAGGAGTTACATTAATTGTTAGTATTATTGGAGTTACATTAATTGTTAGTATTATTGGAGTTACATTAATTGTTAGAAGGACATTGTTAGAAGGAGGGAAACGCATATATGATACGTAAGGCTACTATCACAGATTTTCGGGATTTCAGACATGCAATAAATCAATAAATATTTCAATAGAAATTTAATCAAACACAAAAAACACATCTATATACATGCTCTCTCTCTCTCTCACTCACTCACTCACTCACTCACTCTCTCTCTCTGTCTATCTATCTATCTATCTATCTATCTATCTGTCTGTCTATCTATCTATCTGTCTGTCTATCTATCTATCTATCTATCTATCTATCTATCTATCTAACTCTATCTACCTATCTGTCTGTGTCTGTCTATCTATCTATCTGTCTGTCTATCTATCTAACTCTATCTATCTGTCTGTCTGTCTATCTATCTATCTATCTATCTATCTGTCTGTCTATCTATCTAACTCTATCTATCTATCTATCTGTCTATCTATCTATCTGTCTATCTGTCTAACTCTAGCTATCTATCTGTCTGTCTATCTATCTAACTCTATATAGCTGTCTATCTATCTATCTATCTATCTATCTATCTATCTATCTATCTGTCTATCTATCTATCTGTCTATCTATCTATCTATCTATCTATCTGTCTATCTATCTACCTGTCTATCTATCTGTCTGTCTGTCTGCCTATCTATCTGCCTGTCTGTCTGTCTATCTCTCTCTCTCTCTCTCTCTCTATATATATATATATATATATGTCTATCTATCTATCTATCTATCTGTCTGTCTGTCTAACTCTATCTATCTATCTATCTATCTCTATCTATCTATCTATCTATCTATCTCTATCTATCTATCTATCTATCTGTCTGTCTATCTATCTATCTATCTATCTATCTATCTCTATCTATCTATCTATCTATCTATCTATCTATCTATCTATCTATCTATTTTTATACTATCTATCTATTCTATCTATCTATCTATTCTATCTATCTATCTATCTATCTATCTATCTATCTATCTATCTATCTATCTATCTATCTATCTATTTTTATTCGAACTTGTGAAAACTACTGAATATGCATATGTTGTAATTTTCGCTCTCACAACTTTTCTTATCATAATATATACATATTTGTATATATATATTATGATCTAGTTGATCAAAAAACTGTAAGGAACATTTGGAGAATCCTATTCTAGAGATTATATGTTATGCAAATTTCAAACTATGTTAAAACAACAAATTGCACTCGAAAAAAAACCCTACATATTATTATTATCACAGAATCATTATTATAATCATTATTATTATCATTATTATTACAGAAGGACAACTGCACAGCAAACTCAAAATAGGTAGGCGAAAAATCGTTGGACAGGCCTTGTGAAAACTACTGAATATGCATAGTTGTAATTTTCGCTCTCACAACTTTTCTTATCATAATATCTATATATTTGTATGTATATATTATGATCTAGTTGATGAAAAAACTGTAATGAACATTTGGAGAATCCTATTCTAGAGATTACATGTTATGCAAAGTTCAAACTATGTTAAAACAACAAATTGCACTCGAAAAAAAAAAACCCCACATATTACAGAAGGACAACTGCACAGCAAACTCAGAATACGTTGGCGAAAAAATCGTTGGACAGGTCCATTGAGACTGTAATTGGCTTTCCTAGTATGAAATGTAAGTAAAAGTTTGAAATTAATTATTTTTATTTATTATTAACGATGTCTCAAATGACCTGTCCCTTTTCCCAACATGGCCTGCGCGTCAGAAACCACAGAAGATTACTTAAAAAGTTAGAAAACAGTATTTTAGATTATAAACAGTATATTAAGGGACTAGCCCGTAAGCGCAAAAAATAAAAACTTTATTCTATTGAAAAAAAATGAAGAGAATGAGGGGTCCCGTAAAGACCAAAAAGCTGAGCATTCGTGATGAAAATGAATGAACAAATGAGCCACATACATGCGTCCTTACACGTTTGGTTTCCAAAATTAAATTGAGCGAAAACGTGTTAAAAGGTTGCCAGAAAGTAACGAAGTAGCCTTAGGAGGGCTACCAGAATTAAAAAACAGTCACGTGGAAGCGCCATTGAAATGAAAAAGGAATTTGAAATATGTATGTATTTAAAATAAAGTAAATAAAAATATACATACATAAAAATATTACTGTAATGAACTGTTAGTTATGAAAAAGAAAATGATACTCAAAAGAAGTGTTAGGTGTTAAACAAAAATTATAAGCAAAAATCTGTGATGAAACCTAATCAGGTATGTAACGAAAATTTAAATTAAAAAAAAATATGAACCGAAATGAATTATCCTAAAAAATATCCGATGGAATTCATTCATGTATGTTACGAAAATTTTAGTTAAATAAAAAGAAATCTTACAGGGAAACTGGCGGCGCAGCGGTCGGATCGCTGAATATTGGTTTCATGAATTTGTAACATGCATAACAGACGTCCGTCCCTCATGCAGGTAGCCGCAGTATTACCTAAACAAAAAAAATGAATTGCTTATTTAAGAACATCTTAATAAAGAAAGAAAGAAACAGAAACGGGATTAAGAAATTGTGAGGTCTTATTAATGGCTAGACACCCAATAAAATAAAATGAAATCTTTAATTAATCAAAATACGGACATGGGAATATATAACAGGAATCTCAGCGATGAGTAAAACGCGTACAAGAACATGTAAAAACAGAAGGCGAAAAATTCTCTTTTGCAGAATAAAAAGTGTGTGGGGGGGGAAGTAGCCTCACAAAATAAGAGAAGTAAATAAAGATAAGATACGTGGAAGTACAGGAACAGAGGCATAGAAATTAATATTTATTCAGTGCAAAACTTAGTAAATAAATGAACCTAAACTGTTGAGGTCAGTTTTAATCAACAGTTCGTGATCATTCATGGAAAACTTTCTTAAACTGACGTTTGGTCTTCTTCACAGAGTATGGAATGTACAGGGAGGAAATGAAAGAGTGGTAGAAGGCAGTGTCCTTCTCTTTTTTAGTTAACTACTTCGATCTACATGTCATGTGGAAGTGAAAAGAAAATCGAATTGTTCACAGAATATCCAATGTACAGGAAGGAAATGAGTTTGACGCGCAGAACTGAACGAAAATTCATTCAAAACACACAAGGAAACAAGTACGCAGGGTCGACAGAGGATGAGGAAATCATTAGAATTGACAATGGCATGGAAATGAATTCATAACAGGTTCGAAAAGAGTCAAAAAAAGGGCGTGAATTCGGTACAAAACGCCAGTAACGAAGCGCATTTCAATGCAGCTGTTATGTGCGTCACGCAGAAGTAAAGAATGAACACAGTGTCCCTTATCTGTTCAGGGTTTCTTTCAGATGCAAACAGAGTGGAAAAAGAAGTAAATGAATGCAGTTTCTTTCGGAGAAAAAAAGGAATGAAAATAGTATACTTCCGTTTTTTTTACACTAGGTGGCGCCACCACATACCAAGGAAATCCCAGAGGAGCAGCTATTACGCCTCCCAACAACAATCTTTTTTCCTTTTTGGATCTTCCTGCGTGTTGGCTGCTGTTTGACGTCGCTCCTGCGGTGTTGCTCTTAGTAAGTATTCTAGTAAGTATTTTTTCAATACTTTCTTGCCTACTTAGTGCCCTGTATTAGTGATATTATGTCTGCTAATATGTCTTCAGTTACAGGTGAGTCTCCCGACCACATTGTAGACGTACCCCCACGTTCTACGAAGAGAATGGTGAAGAGAGAAGTGCCCCCGGACGGAAACCGAGCATGGCTATTTGTGTTTATAGCCTACCTCCTGTCGGTTGTAGTTTCGGGGCTTCCTCCGTGTTTGGCCCAATAAAGGCTGCAATTACGGAGGAGTTTCCAGACACTTCGCAGAGTACGCTTGGCCAATTTCCATCTTTGGTCAGTAACTTGAGTCTTTTGCTGTCACCCATAGCTACTCTTTAGGTACTGAAATGTGGTCCTCGTTTGAGTCTTTTTCTAGGAGGACTTTTTTCTGTAATTGGACTAGGTTTAAGTTGTTTTGCTAAATGTGCTGGCTTCCTAGTTTTCAGTTACGGAGTTGTGGTCGGGATCGGTTCCAGTTTAATAGTTGCAAGTTTGCTCTCCCAAATTGCAGCTTTGTTTACCTC
>NC_140773.1:161293700-161306200 GCF_044657685.1 Stegodyphus dumicola
AAACGTAAAGGTCACTGACACGAGAAACCTTCATCACGTATGTAAATAAACATTTAAAGGGACACGTCATTTGCTCACAGCTGTCATAGCCGTTATATAACTGAGTGTTGCTACATTCTAGCCTACAAGTCTTATTTTTATTTCGTCAGCAATCAGTAGCAATGATTCTACTCAACTTAATACTTATTCTGAATGTTTACATCGTGTTTCCGTAAGCTATTCTTACGTTGTTTGATTCTGCAAAGTTGTATTGACGTTTGCAGCATTTATTTGGTGTATATTGAATTTTTGATGCGTTAGTCTTTTTGTTGCAATAATAAGTATATTTATATATTATATTTGTGATGGCAAATAATAAAAGAACTTCTGGGAAGCGAGCTAAAAAACGTCGCTTCCACGGCAACCGCTACACGAAAATCAGATCTGAACTTTCTGATAAAAGCTTGGTTTCATCAGGTGATGACCATAATACTCAAATTGAACATGTAAAAAGTGCATCCGAGAAAAAGCTTAACAATGCATTATTTAATGAAAGTGATATTGACATTATGAATCGTTTTCATGGCTATATAATTATGGTTAAAGACATATTGTTTACATTTTTGAAAGAGACCTATAAATATTAGACCTATAAAGAGACCTATAACTGTGTTATAAACCTATAAATATTTCTGAGAATAAAAATATATTAATAATCAGTTTCTTGAACAAGATGTTTAAATTTTTGTCGACACACATAACTTATCACAAAATACTGTTACTATTTATAATATTTATATACACAAATTAAAAACTTCCAGGTTCATACATTATTCCTTCTTGATCAATTTTCTGATGTTCTAAATTTGTTTTGGATCTTTTCCTTGCTTTTCGTGCTTCTATAGTGTTTTGCATTGCTCTCTTCTTAGCAGTATTTACACGTTTCATATCACTGCGAAGTTGAGATTTTATTGCATTTATACCTGGATGGATACCCATTTGCCTCATGACAGATAGCCTACCCTTTTTGCCCATGTTAAATAAAATTGCTGCTTCATATACAGCAATTTCTGCAATTCGTTTCCCAGATCCAGAAGTTTTCGGACACATCTGCCATATGAGGGAATTGTGCAAATTGTGCTGTAATTCTGTCAATATTTCTGAGAGAAAACCCTTTGGATTATTTTCAACAATTTCTGTGAAATGTGAAAAGTGTAGTTTTAAAACAGAATTCAATAATTCAAAGTTGATTGGTGAACACAAAAATGTTCCTGAATTAAACAGACGAATTGTTTATGCTATGCGATGCATTGGTCAAGGTGTGGAACCTCTGGAAACATTTTGTTGTGTAATGGATCTAGGTAAACCTGTGACACAGAATGCTTATGACAAAATCTGAAAACATATAAATACAGCTTCGAAAACTGTCGCCATTCAAAGTATGAAAATTGCATCAAATTCTGTCACCGTAAGTGGTGATGGAACATGGAAAACGAGAGGACATACTTCACATATTGGAGTATGTTCTGTAATAGGTGCTGAAACAGGGAAGGTTTTAGATGTTGAAGTTCTCTCGTCCACTTATAAAGGATGTGATCTATGGAAAGCAAAAAAATCTGGGAAAGCTTTCGAAGAGTGGCAAATGAAACATTTGCCAAATTGTCAGAAAAATCATATCGGTTCCTCAGGAAAAATGGAAGTCGATGGTATGATAAAAATTTTTCACAGATCAGAATCTGAAAGAGGTCTCAAATATATTAATTATATTGGTGATGGTGACTCTAGAACATTCCCTGCTATACGTGACAGCAAACCATATGATGATAAAACTGTTTCAAAACTTGAATGTGTTGGTCACGTACAAAAAAGAATGGGAACTCGACTGAGAAAGCTAAAACAAGACTATAGATGTAAAAAATTGGAGGACGGTAAACCTTTGTCAGGCAAAGGACGACTGACAGACACCATGATAAATAGGCTGACTCAGTATTATGGAAATGCAATTCGCTCAAATGCTTTGTCAGTTGATGAAATGCGTAAGGGTATTTGGGCAGTTTATTTTCATACGAGATAAACTGATGCTGAACCGTTACATACATTTTGTCCTGCTGGTGCAGACTCATGGTGTAAATATCAACAAGCAGTTTCAAATGGCTCAGTGGGTAAATTTCATCATAAAGTGACTTTGCCATCTTCAGTCATGGATGTTATAAAACCTGTTTTTAAAGCTTTATCAAGTCCAGATCTTTTGAAACGATGCCTTGATAGCTTCACTCAGAATACGAATGAATCTTTTAATTCCCTCATATGGCAGATGTGTCCGAAAACTTCTGGATCTGGGAAACGAATTGCAGAAATTGCTGTATATGAAGCAGCAATTTTATTTAACATGGGCAAAAAGGGTAGGCTATCTGTCATGAGGCAAATGGGTATCCATCCAGGTATAAATGCAATAAAATCTCAACTTCGCAGTGATATGAAACGTGTAAATACTGCTAAGAAGAGAGCAATGCAAAACACTATAGAAGCACGAAAAGCAAGGAAAAGATCCAAAACAAATTTAGAACATCAGAAAATTGATCAAGAAGGAATAATGTATGAACCTGGAAGTTTTTAATTTGTGTATATAAATATTATAAATAGTAACAGTATTTTGTGATAAGTTATGTGTGTCGACAAAAATTTAAACATCTTGTTCAAGAAACTGATTATTAATATATTTTTATTCTCAGAAATATTTATAGGTTTATAACACAGTTTGCACATTGCATTCTCTTTCATGTATATGAAAAATATATCTTTATCTGCAATAATGTATCCTTGATAACGGTTGACTGTGTCATCACTTTCATTAAACAATGCATTGTTAATTGTTTTTCAGATGCAGTTTCCTTATTATAAATATACATTCTGTCATTAACTTTATTCAAAACACAAACAAAAAGCATAAAATACAAATTAGATACCAAATAGTACGAGTTAAGACTCATTAAGTCACAATGTTACACATTTTTATAGCGATGCAAACTTTACAGGTCTTTATCTCAAAACGTATTTTTTTAATGCGTCGCGCATGATATTTCAAAAACTTTTTAATGTATCTTTCTGAAATTTGTACAATAGTATTATCATGTTACACTAAATTAATTAAACTAAAATTTTGGTATTTTAATGAAATGTTCCAATTTTATAAGGTATGTAAAAATCAAAATATAGCAAAAAAATTATATTTAATATATATATCATAAAAAAATTAAAAATGCATGAATTGTGTAATATTTTTAGTTCAGTTATATTCTCAAACATTCTTCTGCATAAAAAAAGAAAAATTAAACATTTTGGTACAAAACATTTCTTGTACATGTGCGCGCAGTGTGCGTACACATTAATTAGATGTGAAAAATATCTTATAATTTAACATTTGTTTTTACGATTTTTATTATAATTTTCAAATTTCAAGTACATTTAATTAAAGAATAGACATTAAATTAATAATGAACAAAATATTGAGTATTTTTGATAAGAATTAAAAAAGTTGCACAAGATTGAAAAAAGGTAAAAAAATTCATCTTTCGACTCATTCAAGGGTCGTGTGACCCCTTAATTAATCAAAATACGGACATGGGAATAAAAAACAGGAATCTCAGCGATGAGTAAAACGCCTACAAGAACATGTAAAAACAGAAGGCGAAAAATTCTCTTTTGCAGAAGAAAATGTGTGTGTGTGTGGGGAGGGGGGGAAGTAGCCTCACAAAATAAGAGAAGTAAATAAAGATAAGATACGTGGAAGTACAGGAACAGAGGCATAGAAATTAATATTTATTCAGTGCAAAATCTAGTAAATAAATGAACCTAAACTGTTGAAGTCAGTTTTAATCAACAGTTCGTGATCATTCATGGAAAACTTTCTTAAACTGACGTTTGGTCTTCTTCACAGAGTATGGAATGTACAGGGAGGAAATGAAAGAGTGGTAGAATGCAGTGTCCTTCTCTTTTTTAGTTAACTACTTCGATCTACATGTCATGTGGAAGTGAAAAGAAAATCGAATTGTTCACAGAATATCGAATGTACAGGGAGGAAATGAGTTTGACGCGCAGAACTGAACGACAATTCATTCAAAACACACAAGGAAACAAGTACGCAGGGTCGACAGAGGATGAGGAAATCATTAGAATTGACAATGGCATGGAAATGAATCCATAACAGGTTCGAAAAGAGTCAAAAAAGGGCGTGAATTCGGTACCAAACGCCAGTAACGAAGCGCATTTCAATGCAGCTGTTATGTGCGTCACGCAGAAGTAAAGAATGAACACAGTGTCCCTTATCTGTTCAGGGTTTCTTTCAGATGCAAACAGAGTGGAAAATGAAGTAAATGAATGCAGTTTCTTTCGGAGAAAAAAAGGAATGAAAATAGAATACTTCCGTTTTTTTACACTAGGTGGCGCCACCACATACCAAGGAAATCCCAGAGGAGCAGCTATTACGCCTCCCAACAACAATCTTTATTCCTTTTTGGATCTTCCTGCGTGTTGGCTGCTGTTTGACGTCGCTCCTGCGGTGTTGCTGTTAGTAAGTATTCTAGTAAGTATTTTTTCAATACTTTCTTGCCTACTTAGTGCCCTGTATTAGTGATATTATGTCTGCTAATATGTCATCAGTTACAGGTGAGTCTCCCGACCACATTGTAGACGTACCCCCACGTCCTACGAAGAGAATGGTGAAGAGAGAAGTGCCCCCGGACGGAAACCGAGCATGGCTATTTGTGTTTATAGCCTACCTCCTGTCGGTTGTAGTTTCGGGGCTTCCTCCGTGCTTTGGCCCAATAAAGGCTGCAATTACGGAGGAGTTTTCAGACACTTCGCAGAGTACCCTTGGCCAATTTCCATCTTTGGTCAGTAACTTGAGTCTTTTGCTGTGACCCATAGCTACTCTTGTGGTACTGAAATGTGGTCCTCGTTTGAGTCTTTTTCTAGGAGGACTTTTTTCTGTAATTGGACTAGGTTTAAGTTGTTTTGCTAAATGTGCTGGCTTCCTAGTTTTCAGTTACGGAGTTGTAGTCGGGATCGGTTCCAGTTTAATAGTTGCAAGTTTGCTCTCCCAAATTGCAGCTTTGTTTACCTCCCGCAAGCCTTTAGCTTTTGCCTTGTATATGTGCGGAGAGTGTACGGGGGCATTTGTGCTTCCTTTTTTAATCGATTTTCTTTTAGGTGAGTACGGGTGGCGCATGGTATTTTTTGTTTTATGTGTTTTGAATGTGCCCACCTGTTTGGCTGCTGCTGCGTTTGAGAGGCCCGAATTTTATTTTGTCGAAATTTCCGAGGAAGTGGAAATTAAGAATCCTACGGAAGAAGAAAGGCCAGAAATGGTTGTTCCTATTCCCGAGGTTCCAATTTCAAGCTCCTTGAAATTATGGCATAATATCAGGGACTCAACAGGGTTGACGCTCCTGAAGAAATGGGAGTTGTGGTTGGTGTTGGTGGCTATTGCTTCTCACGGATTTGGCAGTGCAGGCTTGAAGTCCATTTTTGAGAATGGCGTGAAGGAACACGAGTTCCCGATAGGACATACGTACTGCTTCTTGATGACGGTGTTTGTTCGATTCACATACGGCTTGTTTAGAGGGCAGTCTCGGATTCCAAGGAACTTGGAATACTTCCTATCGTCCTTGGCCAATGTTGGTGGCGCTATTTTAATGCTGGGCGTAGGTTGCGAGACAGTGGCTCACTATCTGGTCGTTTTGTGTCTAATGGCTATCGGCAATGGGATTTGGGGAGTTCTGACACCCGTCGTTATCGGCGAGAAGGTAGGTTCTATCCCCAAAGCTTTCGCTTGGATCAAATGTATCCGGGGAATTCTGGCTCTCATCTTCCCATTGTTGAAAGACCATGTGAAGGAAGACCGTGGTCAAGAGGTGGTGGCAGCGATGAGTGCTGCGCTGGCAAGTTCGGCGGCAATAGTTTCACTTCTCTTTTTTCCGTTTAAGACATTGGGGAAGTGTTACCGATCAGCAACCGCAACTTCCACCCGATTGTAAATTTCTTTGTAATTTAGTATGTAATTTTTTTAAAGTGTTTTCATGTGTAATTTCTTGTATATATGTATATTTTGACGCTTAACTAATTTAGTTATCAGCGTATTTTTTTAATTGATTGTACATTTTTATGTGAACTTGACAAGCGTCAGACTTGCTTTGATCGCTTATTATTTTAGTGCTTAATAAGCTTTCTTGTTTAACGCGAAACTTTTAAAGTTTTGAGTGTTTTTTTTAATTGATTGTATATTTTATGTGAACTTGACAAGCGTCAGACTTCCTTAGATCGCTTATTATTTTAGTGGTTAATATGTTTTAAAAAATTGCATGCTTTCTTGTTTAACGCGAAACTTTTAAAGTTTTGAGTTTTTGTTTTTATAGTATAAATTTATGCATAATGATTGTACAGACTGGTTGCATGGGGTTTACGTGGTTTCCCTCATGTGTCACGTAAATACGGACCAGTTTTTTCAAGACTTTTTTGTATTTTATGTGAGAAGTCCTCCACGAAGGCATAAAATAAAGTAGAATGTAAATGAACACAAATAAATAAAACTGAAAACAAGCATGTTACAGGGGGGGAGACACAAATGCACAAATTCAATAAATATTTAAATAGGAATTTAACTGAATATACACACATCTATATAAACACATGCTACACACATTATAATTTGGAATTAAAAGAACATAAATAAAGTAGAAATATACATATAAAGAACATGCAACAGGGAGGGAAACACGTATGTAAAATGTAAGGCTACTTTCACAGCACATACTCGGGATTTCATAGCTGCACTTGCACTCATTCAATAAATATTTAAATAGAAATTAAATTGAATACACACACATCTATATGAACACATTAATTGTTAGAAGGAGTTACATTAATTGTTAGTATTATTGGAGTTACATTAATTGTTACATTAATTGTTAGTATTATTGGAGTTACATTAATTGTTAGAAGGATTGTTAGAAGGACATTGTTAGAAGGAGGGAAACGCATATATGATATGTAAGGCTACTATCACAGATTTTCGGGATTTCACACATGCAATAAATCAATAAATATTTCAATAGAAATTTAATCAAACACAAAAAATACATCTATATTCATGCTCTCTCTCTCTCTCTCTCACTCACTCACTCACTCACTCACTCACTCTATCTATCTATCTATCTATCTATCTATCTAACTCTATCTACCTATCTATCTGTGTCTGTCTATCTATCTGTCTGTCTATCTATCTAACTATCTATCTGTCTGTCTGTCTATCTATCTATCTGTCTCTCTCTCTCTATCTATCTGTCTGTCTATCTATCTATATATCTATCTATCTATATAACTCTATCTATCTATCTATCAATCTATCTATCTATCTGTTTGTCTATCTGTCTAACTCTAGCTATCTATCTGTCAGTCTATCTATCTAACTCTATCTATCTGTCTATCTATCTATCTATCTATCTATCTATCTATCTATCTATCTATCTATCTATCTATCTGTCTATCTATCAATCTGTCTATCTATCTGTCTGTCTGTCTGTCTATCTATCTGTCTGTCTGTCTGTCTATCTCTCTATCTATATATCTGTCTATCTATATATCTGTCTATCTATCTATCTGTCTATCTATATGTTTGTCTGTCTGTCTATCTATCTGTCTGTCTGTCTGTCTATCTATCTATCCATCTATCTATCTATCTATATATATATATGTCTATCTATCTATCTCTCTATCTATCTGTCTGTCTGTCTAACTCTATCTATCTATCTATCTGTCTATCTATCTATCTGTCTATCTATCTATCTATTTTTATTCGAACTTGTGAAAACTACTGAATATGCATATGTTGTAATTTTCGCTCTGACAACTTTTCTTATCATAATATATAGATATTTGTATGTATATATTATGATCTAGTTGATCAAAAAACTGTAAGGAACATTTGGAGAATCCTATTCTAGAGATTACATGTTATGCAAAGTTCAAACTATGTTAAAACAACAAATTGCACTCGAAAAAAAAACCTACATATTATTATTATCACAGAATCATTATTATAATCATTATTATTATCATTATTATTACAGAAGGACAACTGCACAGCAAACTCAAAATAGGTAGGGGAAAAATCGTTGGACAGGCCTTGTGAAAACTACTGAATATGAATATGTTGTAATTTTCGCTCTCACAACTTTTCTTATCATAATATATATATATTTGTATGTATATATTATGATCTAGTTGATGAAAATACTGTAAGGAACATTTGGAGAATCCTATTCTAGAGGTTACATGTTATGCAAAGTTCAAACTATGTTAAAACAACAAATTGCACTCGAAAAAAAACCCTACATATTACAGAAGGACAACTGCACAGCAAACTCAAAATAGGTAGGCGAAAAATCGTTGGACAGGTCCTTGTGAAAACTACTGAATATGCATATGTTGTAATTTTCGCTCTCACAACTTTTCTTATCATAATATATACATATTTGTATGTATATATTATGATCTAGTTGATAAAAAAACTGTAAGGAACATTTGCAGAATCCTATTCTAGAGATTACATGTTATGCAAAGTTCAATCTATGTTAAAACAACAAATTGCACTCGAAAAAAAAACCGTACATATTACAGAAGGACAACTGCACAGCAAACTCAAAATAGGTAGGCGAAAAAATCGTTGGACAGGTCCATTGAGACTGTAATTGGCTTTCCTAGTATGAAATGTAAGTAAAAGTTTGAAATTAATTATTTTTATTTATTATTAACGATGTCTCAAATGACCTGTCCCTTTTCCCAACATGGCCTGCGCGTCAGAAAACACAGAAGTGAACATAAAAAGTTAGAAAACAGTATTTTAGATTATAAACAGTATTTTAAGGGACTAGCCCGTAAGCGCAAAAAATAAAAACTTTATTCTATTGAAAAAAAAAATGAAGAGAATGAGGGGTCCCGTAAAGACCAAAAAGCTGAGCATTCGTGATGAAAATGAATGAACAAAAGAGCCACATACCTGCGTCCTTACACGTTTGGTTTCCAAAATTAAATTGAGCGAAAACGTGTTAAAAGGTTGCCAGAAAGTAACGAAGTAGCCTTAGGAGGGCTACCAGAATTAAAAAACAGTCACGTGGAAGCGCTATTGAAATGAAAAAGGAATTTGAAATATGTATGTATTTAAAATAAAGTAAATAAAAATATACACACATAAAAATATTACTGTAATGAACTGTTAGTTATGAAAAAGAAAATGATACTCAAAAGAAGTGTTAGGTGTTAAACAAAAATTATAAGCAAAAAACTGTGATGAAACCTAATCAGGTATGTAACGAAAATTTAAACTAAAAAAAAATATGAACCGAAATGAATTATCCTAAAAAATATCCGATGGAATTCATTCATGTATGTTAAGAAAATTTTAATTAAATAAAAAGAAATCTTACAGGGAAACTGGCGGCGCAGCGGTCGGATCGCTGAATATTGGTTTCATGAATTTGTAACATGCATAACAGACGTCCGTCCCTCATGCAGGTAGCCGCAGTATTACCTAAACAAAAAAAAAATGAATTGCTTATTTAAGAACATCTTAATAAAGAAAGAAAGAAACAGAAACGGGATTAAGAAATTGTGAGGTCTTATTAATGGCTAGACACCCAATAAAATAAAATGAAATCTTTAATTAATCAAATTACGGACATGGGAATAAATAACAGGAATCTCAGCGATGAGTAAAACGCGTACAAGAACATGTAAAAACAGAAGGCGAAAAATTCTCTTTTGCAGAAGAAAATGTGTGTGGGGGGGGGTAGCCTCACAAAATAAGAGAAGTAAATAAAGATAAGATACGTGGAAGTACAGGAACAGAGGCATAGAAATTAATATTTATTCAGTGCAAAATCCAGTAAATAAATGAACCTAAACTGTTGAGGTCAGTTTTAATCAACAGTTCGTGATCATTCATGGAAAACTTTCTTAAACTGACGTTTGGTCTTCTTCACAGAGTATGGAATGTACAGGGAGGAAATGAAAGAGTGGTAGAAGGCAGTGTCCTTCTCTTTTTTAGTTAACTACTTCGATCTACATGTCATGTGGAAGTGAAAAGAAAATCGAATTGTTCACAGAATATCGAATGTACAGCGAGGAAATGAGTTTGACGCGCAGAACTGAACGACAATTCATTCAAAACACACAAGGAAACAAGTACGCAGGGTCGACAGAGGATGAGGAAATCATTAGAATTGACAATGACATGGAAATGAATTCATAACAGGTTCGAAAAGAGTCAAAAAAGGGCGTGAATTCGGTACCAAACGCCAGTAACGAAGAGCATTTCAATGCAGCTGTTATGTGCGTCACGCAGAAGTAAAGAATGAACACAGTGTCCCTTATCTGTTCAGGGTTTATTTCAGATGCAAACAGAGTGGAAAAAGAAGTAAATGAATGCAGTTTCTTTCGGAGAAAAAAAGGAATGAAAATAGTATACTTCCGTTTTTTTTACACTAGGTGGCGCCACCACATACCAAGGAAATCCCAGAGGAGCAGCTATTACGCCTCCCAACAACAATCTTTATTCCTTTTTGGATCTTCCTGCGTGTTGGCTGCTGTTTGACGTCGCTCCTGCGGTCTTGCTGTTAGTGAGTATTCTAGTAAGTATTTTTCAATACTTTCTTGCCTACTTAGTGCCCTGTATTAGTGATATTATGTCTGCTAATATGTCTTCAGTTACAGGTGAGTCTCCCGACCACATTGTAGACGTACCCCCACGTCCTACGAAGAGAATGGTGAAGAGAGAAGTTCCCCCGGACGGAAACCGAGCATGGCTATTTGTGTTTATAGCCTACCTCCTGTCGGTTGTAGTTTCGGGGCTTCCTCAGTGCTTTGGCCCAATAAAGCCTGCAATTACGGAGGAGTTTCCAGACACTTCGCAGAGTACCCTTGGCCAATTTCCATCTTTGGTCAGTAACTTGAGTCTTTTGCTGTCACCCATAGCTAAACTTGTGGTACAGAAATGTGGTCCTCGTTTCAGTCTTTTTCTAGGAGGACTTTTTTCTGTAATTGGACTAGGTTTAAGTTGTTTTGCTAAATGTGCTGGCTGCCTAGTTTTCAGTTACGGAGTTGTGGTCGGGATCGGTTCCAGTTTAATAGTTGCAAGTTTGCTCTCCCAAATTGCAGCTTTGTTTACCTCCCGCAAGCCTTTAGCTTTTGCCTTGTATATGTGCGGAGAGTGTACGGGGGCATTTGTGCTTCCTTTTTTAATCGATTTTCTTTTAGGTGAGTACGGGTGGCGCATGGTATTTTTTGTTTTATGTGTTTTGAATGTGCCCACCTGTTTGGCTGCTGCTGCGTTCGAGAGGCCCGAATTTTATTTTGTCGAAATTTCCGAGGAAGTGGAAATTAAGAATTCTACGGAAGAAGAAAGGCCAGAAATGGTTGTTCCTATTCCCGAGGTTCCAACTTCAAGCTCCTTGAAATATCGCATAATATCAGGGACTCAACAGGGTTGACGCTCCTGAAGAAATGGGAGTT
Organism: Stegodyphus dumicola; assembly: GCF_044657685.1. Taxonomy (NCBI): domain Eukaryota; kingdom Metazoa; phylum Arthropoda; class Arachnida; order Araneae; family Eresidae; genus Stegodyphus; species Stegodyphus dumicola. Next base: position 161,305,245 of record NC_140773.1, read on the forward strand.
GTGGTTGATGTTGGTGGCTATTGCTTCTCACGGATTTGGCAGTGCAGGCTTGAAGTCCATTTTTGAGAATGGCCTGAAGGAACACGAGTTCCCGATAGGACATACGTACTGCTTCTTGATGACGGTGTTTGTTCGATTCACATACGGCTTGTTTAGTGGGCAGTCTCGGATTCCAAGGAACTTGGAATACTTCCTATCGTCCTTGGCCAATGTTGGTGGCGCTATTTTAATGCTGGGCGTAGGTTGCGAGACAGTGGCTCACTATCTGGTCGTTTTGTGTCTAATGGCTATCGGCAATGGGATTTGGGGAGTTCTGACACCCGTCGTTATCGGCGAGAACGTAGGTTCTATCCCCAAAGCTTTCGCTTGGATCAAATGTATCCGGGGAATTCTGGCTCTCCTCTTCCCATTGTTGAAACACCATGTGAAGGAAGACCGTGGTCAAGAGGTGGCGGACGCGATGAGAGCTGCGCTGGCAGGTTCGGCGGCAATAGTTTCACTTCTCTTTTTTCTGTTTAAGACATTGGGGAAGTGTTACCGATCAGCAACCGCAACTTCCACACGATTGTAAATTTTTTTGTAATTTAGTATGTAATTTTTTTAAAGTGTTTTCATGTGTAATTTCTTGTATATATGTATATTTTGACGCTTAACTAATTTAGTTATCAGCGTATTTTTTTAATTGATTGTACATTTTTATGTGAACTTGACAAGCGTCAGACTTGCTTTGATCACTTATTATTTTAGTGCTTAATATGTTTTAAAAAATTGCATGCTTTCTTGTTTAACGCGAAACTTTTAAAGTTTTGAGTTCTTGTTTTTATAGTATAAATTTATGCATAATGATTGAACAGACTGGTTGCATGGGGTTTTCGTGGTTTCCCTCATGTGTCACGTAAATACGGACCAGTTTTTTCAAGTCATTTTTGTATTTTATGTGAGAAGACCTCCACGAA
>NC_140773.1:161311200-161378700 GCF_044657685.1 Stegodyphus dumicola
GTGAAAACTACTGAATATGCATATGTTGTAATTTTCGCTCTCACAACTTTTCTTATCATAATTTATACATATTTGTATGTATATATTATGATCTAGTTGATCAAAAAACTGTAAGGAACATTTGGAGAATCCTATTCGAGAGATTACATGTTATGCAAAGTTCAATCTATGTTAAAACAACAAATTGCACTCGAAAAAAAAAAAACGCTACATATTACAGAAGGACAACTGCACAGCAAACTCAAAATAGGTAGGCGAAAAAATCGTTGGACAGGTCCTTGTGAAAACTACTGAATATGCATATGTTGTAATTTTCGCTCTCACAACTTTTCTTATCATAATATATACATATTTCTATGCATATGTTATGATCTAGTTGATCAAAAAAACTGTAAGGAACATTTGGAGAATCCTATTCTAGAGATTACATGTTATGCAAAGTTCAAATTATGTTAAAACAACAAATTGCACTCGAAAAAAAAACCCTACATATTACAGAAGGACAACTGCACAGCAAACTCAAAATAGGTAGGCGAAAAAATCGTTGGACAGGTCCTTGTGAAAACTACTGAATATGCATATGTTGTAATTTTCGCTCTCACAACTTTTCTTATCATAATATATACATATTTGTATGTACATGTTATGATCTAGTTGATCAAAAAACTGTAAAGAACATTTGGAGAATCCTATTCGAGAGATTACATTTTATGCAAAGTTCAAACTATGTTAAAACAACAAATTGCACTCGAAAAAAAAAACCCTACATATTATTATTATCACAGAATCATTATTATAATCATTATTATTATCATTATTATTACAGAAGGACAACTGCACAGCAAACTCAAAATAGGTAGGCGAAAAATCGTTGGACAGGCCTTGTGAAAACTACTGAATATGCATATGTTGTAATTTTCGCTCTCACAACTTTTCTTATCATAATATCTATATATTTGTATGTATATATTATGATCCAGTTGATGAAAAAACTGTAAGGAACATTTGGAGAATCCTATTCTAGAGATTACATGTTATGCAAAGTTCAAACTATGTTAAAACTCGAAAAAAAACAATACATATTACAGAAGGACAACTGCACAGCAAACTCAAAATAGGTAGGCGAAAAAATCGTTGTACAGGCCTTATGAAAACTACTGAATATGCATATGTTGTAATTTTCGCTCTCACAACTTTTCTTATCATAATATATACATATTTGTATGTATATTTTATGATCTAGTTGATGAAAAAACTGTAAGGAACATTTGGATAATCCTATTCTAGAGATTACATGTTATGCAAAGTTCAAACTATGGTAAAACAACAAATTGCACTCGAAAAAAAAAAACCCTGCATATTACAGAAGGACAACTGCACAGCAAACTCAAAATAGGTAGGCGAAAAAATCGTTGGACAGGTCCTTGTGAAAACTACTGAATATGCATATGTTGTAATTTTCGCTCTCACAACTTTTCTTATCATGATCTATACATATTTCTATGTATATGTTATGATCTAGTTGATCAAAAAACTGTAAGGAACATTTGGAGAATCCTATTCTAGAGATTACATGTTACGCAAAGTTCAAACTATGTTAAAACAACAAATTGCACTCGAAAAAAGAAAACCCTACATATTACAGAAGGACAACTGCACAGCAAACTCAAAATAGGTAGGCGAAAAAATCGTTGGACAGGTCCTTGTGAAAACTACTGAATATGCATATGTTGTAATTTTCGCTCTCACAACTTTTCTTATCATAATCTATACATATTTCTATGTATATGTTATGATCTAGTTGATCAAAAAACTGTAAGGAACATTTGGAGAATCCTATTCTAGAGATTACATGTTATGCAAAGTTCAAACTATGTTAAAACAACAAATTGCACTCGAAAAAAAAACCCTACATATTACAGAAGGACAACTGCACAGCAAACTCAAAATAGGTAGGCGAAAAAATTGTTGGACAGGTCCTTGTGAAAACTACTGAATATGCATATGTTGTAATTTTCGCTCTCACAACTTTTCTTATCATAATATATACATATTTGTATGTATATATTATGATCTAGTTGATCAAAAAACTGTAAAGAACATTTGGAGAATCCTATTCGAGAGATTACATGTTATGCAAAGTTCAAACTATGTTAAAACAACAAATTGCACTCGAAAAAAAAACCCTACATATTATTATTATCACAGAATCATTATTATAATCATTATTATTATCATTATTATTATAGAAGGACACTTGCACAGCAAACTCAAAATAGGTAGGCGAAAAATCGTTGGACAGGCCTTGTGAAAACTACTGAATATGCATATGTTGTAATTTTCGCTCTCACAACTTTTCTTATCATAATATCTATATATTTGTATGTATATATTATGATCCAGTTGATGAAAAAACTGTAAGGAACATTTGGAGAATCCGATTCTAGAGATTACATGTTATGCAAAGTTCAAACTATGTTAAAACTCGAAAAAAAACCCTACATATTACAGAAGGACAACTGCACAGCAAACTCAAAATAGGTAGGCGAAAAAATCGTTGGACAGGTCCTTGTGAAAACTACTGAATATGCATATGTTGTAATTTTCGCTCTCACAACTTTTCTTATCATAATTTATACATATTTGTATGTATATATTATGATCTAGTTGATCAAAAAACTGTAAGGAACATTTGGAGAATCCTATTCGAGAGATTACATGTTATGCAAAGTTCAATCTATGTTAAAACAACAAATTGCACTCGAAAAAAAAAAAACGCTACATATTACAGAAGGACAACTGCACAGCAAACTCAAAATAGGTAGGCGAAAAAATCGTTGGACAGGTCCTTGTGAAAACTACTGAATATGCATATGTTGTAATTTTCGCTCTCACAACTTTTCTTATCATAATATATACATATTTCTATGCATATGTTATGATCTAGTTGATCAAAAAAACTGTAAGGAACATTTGGAGAATCCTATTCTAGAGATTACATGTTATGCAAAGTTCAAATTATGTTAAAACAACAAATTGCACTCGAAAAAAAAACCCTACATATTACAGAAGGACAACTGCACAGCAAACTCAAAATAGGTAGGCGAAAAAATCGTTGGACAGGTCCTTGTGAAAACTACTGAATATGCATATGTTGTAATTTTCGCTCTCACAACTTTTCTTATCATAATATATACATATTTGTATGTACATGTTATGATCTAGTTGATCAAAAAACTGTAAAGAACATTTGGAGAATCCTATTCGAGAGATTACATGTTATGCAAAGTTCAAACTATGTTAAAACAACAAATTGCACTCGAAAAAAAAAACCCTACATATTATTATTATCACAGAATCATTATTATAATCATTATTATTATCATTATTATTACAGAAGGACAACTGCACAGCAAACTCAAAATAGGTAGGCGAAAAATCGTTGGACAGGCCTTGTGAAAACTACTGAATATGCATATGTTGTAATTTTCGCTCTCACAACTTTTCTTATCATAATATCTATATATTTGTATGTATATATTATGATCCAGTTGATGAAAAAACTGTAAGGAACATTTGGAGAATCCTATTCTAGAGATTACATGTTATGCAAAGTTCAAACTATGTTAAAACTCGAAAAAAAACAATACATATTACAGAAGGACAACTGCACAGCAAACTCAAAATAGGTAGGCGAAAAAATCGTTGTACAGGCCTTATGAAAACTACTGAATATGCATATGTTGTAATTTTCGCTCTCACAACTTTTCTTATCATAATATATACATATTTGTATGTATATTTTATGATCTAGTTGATGAAAAAACTGTAAGGAACATTTGGATAATCCTATTCTAGAGATTACATGTTATGCAAAGTTCAAACTATGGTAAAACAACAAATTGCACTCGAAAAAAAAAAACCCTGCATATTACAGAAGGACAACTGCACAGCAAACTCAAAATAGGTAGGCGAAAAAATCGTTGGACAGGTCCTTGTGAAAACTACTGAATATGCATATGTTGTAATTTTCGCTCTCACAACTTTTCTTATCATGATCTATACATATTTCTATGTATATGTTATGATCTAGTTGATCAAAAAACTGTAAGGAACATTTGGAGAATCCTATTCTAGAGATTACATGTTACGCAAAGTTCAAACTATGTTAAAACAACAAATTGCACTCGAAAAAAGAAAACCCTACATATTACAGAAGGACAACTGCACAGCAAACTCAAAATAGGTAGGCGAAAAAATCGTTGGACAGGTCCTTGTGAAAACTACTGAATATGCATATGTTGTAATTTTCGCTCTCACAACTTTTCTTATCATAATCTATACATATTTCTATGTATATGTTATGATCTAGTTGATCAAAAAACTGTAAGGAACATTTGGAGAATCCTATTCTAGAGATTACATGTTATGCAAAGTTCAAACTATGTTAAAACAACAAATTGCACTCGAAAAAAAAACCCTACATATTACAGAAGGACAACTGCACAGCAAACTCAAAATAGGTAGGCGAAAAAATTGTTGGACAGGTCCTTGTGAAAACTACTGAATATGCATATGTTGTAATTTTCGCTCTCACAACTTTTCTTATCATAATATATACATATTTGTATGTATATATTATGATCTAGTTGATCAAAAAACTGTAAAGAACATTTGGAGAATCCTATTCGAGAGATTACATGTTATGCAAAGTTCAAACTATGTTAAAACAACAAATTGCACTCGAAAAAAAAACCCTACATATTATTATTATCACAGAATCATTATTATAATCATTATTATTATCATTATTATTATAGAAGGACACTTGCACAGCAAACTCAAAATAGGTAGGCGAAAAATCGTTGGACAGGCCTTGTGAAAACTACTGAATATGCATATGTTGTAATTTTCGCTCTCACAACTTTTCTTATCATAATATCTATATATTTGTATGTATATATTATGATCCAGTTGATGAAAAAACTGTAAGGAACATTTGGAGAATCCGATTCTAGAGATTACATGTTATGCAAAGTTCAAACTATGTTAAAACTCGAAAAAAAACCCTACATATTACAGAAGGACAACTGCACAGCAAACTCAAAATAGGTAGGCGAAAAAATCGTTGGACAGGTCCTTGTGAAAACTACTGAATATGCATATGTTGTAATTTTCGCTCTCACAACTTTTCTTATCAAAATATATACATATTTGTATGTATATATTATGATCTAGTTGATCAAAAAACTGTAAGGAACATTTGGATAATCCTATTCTAGAGATTACATGTTATGCAAAGTTCAAACTATGGTAAAACAACAAATTGCACTCGAAAAAAAAACCCTACATATTACAGAAGGACAACTGCACAGCAAACTCAAAATAGGTAGGCGAAAAAATCGTTGGACAGGTCCTTGTGAAAACTACTGAATATGCATATGTTGTAATTTTCGCTCTCACAACTTTTCTTATCATAATCTATACATATTTCTATGTATATGTTATGATCTAGTTGATCAAAAAACTGTAAGGAACATTTGGAGAATCCTATTCTAGAGATTACATGTTATGCAAAGTTCAAACTATGTTAAAACAACAAATTGCACTCGAAAAAAAAAACCCTACATATTACAGAAGGACAACTGCACAGCAAACTCAAAATAGGTAGGCGAAAAAATCGTTGGACAGGTCCTTGTGAAAACTACTGAATATGCATATGTTGTAATTTTCGCTCTCACAACTTTTCTTATCATAATCTATACATATTTCTATGTATATGTTATGATCTAGTTGATCAAAAAACTGTAAGGAACATTTGGAGAATCCTATTCTAGAGATTACATGTTATGCAAAGTTCAAACTATGTTAAAACAACAAATTGCACTCGAAAAAAAAACCCTACATATTATTATTATCACAGAATCATTATTATTATCATTATTATTACAGAAGGACAACTGCACAGCAAACTCAAAATAGGTAGGCGAAAAATCGTTGGACAGGCCTTGTGAAAACTACTGAATATGCATATGTTGTAATTTTCGCTCTCACAACTTTTCTTATCATAATATCTATATATTTGTATGTATATATTATGATCCAGTTGATGAAAAAACTGTAAGGAACATTTGGAGAATCCGATTCTAGAGATTACATGTTATGCAAAGTTCAAACTATGTTAAAACTCGAAAAAAAACCCTACATATTACAGAAGGACAACTGCACAGCAAACTCAAAATAGGTAGGCGAAAAAATCGTTGGACAGGTCCTTGTGAAAACTACTGAATATGCATATGTTGTAATTTTCGCTCTCACAACTTTTCTTATCAAAATATATACATATTTGTATGTATATATTATGATCTAGTTGATCAAAAAACTGTAAGGAACATTTGGATAATCCTATTCTAGAGATTACATGTTATGCAAAGTTCAAACTATGGTAAAACAACAAATTGCACTCGAAAAAAAAACCCTACATATTACAGAAGGACAACTGCACAGCAAACTCAAAATAGGTAGGCGAAAAAATCGTTGGACAGGTCCTTGTGAAAACTACTGAATATGCATATGTTGTAATTTTCGCTCTCACAACTTTTCTTATCATAATCTATACATATTTCTATGTATATGTTATGATCTAGTTGATCAAAAAACTGTAAGGAACATTTGGATAATCCTATTCTAGAGATTACATGTTATGCAAAGTTCAAACTATGGTAAAACAACAAATTGCACTCGAAAAAAAAACCCTACATATTACAGAAGGACAACTGCACAGCAAACTCAAAATAGGTAGGCGAAAAAATCGTTGGACAGGTCCTTGTGAAAACTACTGAATATGCATATGTTGTAATTTTCGCTCTCACAACTTTTCTTATCATAATCTATACATATTTCTATGTATATGTTATGATCTAGTTGATCAAAAAACTGTAAGGAACATTTGGAGAATCCTATTCTAGAGATTACATGTTATGCAAAGTTCAAACTATGTTAAAACAACAAATTGCACTCGAAAAAAAAACCCTACATATTATTATTATCACAGAATCATTATTATTATCATTATTATTACAGAAGGACAACTGCACAGCAAACTCAAAATAGGTAGGCGAAAAATCGTTGGACAGGCCTTGTGAAAACTACTGAATATGCATATGTTGTAATTTTCGCTCTCACAACTTTTCTTATCATAATATCTATATATTTGTATGTATATATTATGATCCAGTTGATGAAAAAACTGTAAGGAACATTTGGAGAATCCGATTCTAGAGATTACATGTTATGCAAAGTTCAAACTATGTTAAAACTCGAAAAAAAACCCTACATATTACAGAAGGACAACTGCACAGCAAACTCAAAATAGGTAGGCGAAAAAATCGTTGGACAGGTCCTTGTGAAAACTACTGAATATGCATATGTTGTAATTTTCGCTCTCACAACTTTTCTTATCAAAATATATACATATTTGTATGTATATATTATGATCTAGTTGATCAAAAAACTGTAAGGAACATTTGGATAATCCTATTCTAGAGATTACATGTTATGCAAAGTTCAAACTATGGTAAAACAACAAATTGCACTCGAAAAAAAAACCCTACATATTACAGAAGGACAACTGCACAGCAAACTCAAAATAGGTAGGCGAAAAAATCGTTGGACAGGTCCTTGTGAAAACTACTGAATATGCATATGTTGTAATTTTCGCTCTCACAACTTTTCTTATCATAATCTATACATATTTCTATGTATATGTTATGATCTAGTTGATCAAAAAACTGTAAGGAACATTTGGAGAATCCTATTCTAGAGATTACATGTTATGCAAAGTTCAAACTATGTTAAAACAACAAATTGCACTCGAAAAAAAAAAACCTACATATTACAGAAGGACAACTGCACAGCAAACTCAAAATAGGTAGGCGAAAAAATCGTTGGACAGGTCCTTGTGAAAACTACTGAATATGCATATGTTGTAATTTTCGCTCTCACAACTTTTCTTATCATAATCTATACATATTTCTATGTATATGTTATGATCTAGTTGATCAAAAAACTGTAAGGAACATTTGGAGAATCCTATTCTAGAGATTACATGTTATGCAAAGTTCAAACTATATTAAAACAACAAATTGCACTCGAAAAAAAAACCCTACATATTATTATTATCACAGAATCATTATTATAATCATTATTATTATCATTATTATTACAGAAGGACAACTGCACAGCAAACTCAAAATAGGTAGGCGAAAAATCGTTGGACAGGCCTTGTGAAAACTACTGAATATGCATATGTTGTAATTTTCGCTCTCACAACTTTTCTTATCATAATATCTATATATTTGTATGTATATATTATGATCCAGTTGATGAAAAAACTGTAAGGAACATTTGGAGAATCCTATTCGAGAGATTACATGTTATGCAAAGTTCAAACTACGTTAAAACAACAAATTGCACTCGAAAAAAAAACCCTACATATTACAGAAGGACAACTGCACAGCAAACTCAAAATAGGTAGGCGAAAAAATTGTTGGACAGGTCCTTGTGAAAACTACTGAATATGCATATGTTGTAATTTTCGCTCTCACAACTTTTCTTATCATAATTTATACATGTTTGTATGTATATATTATGATCTAGTTGATCAAAAAACTGTAAGGAACATTTGGAGAATCCTATTCGAGAGATTACATGTTATGCAAAGTTCAATCTATGTTAAAACAACGAATTGCACTCGAAAAAAAAAACCCTACATATTACAGAAGGACAACTGCACAGCAAACTCAAAATAGGTAGGCGAAAAAATCGTTGGACAGGTCCTGGTGAAAACTACTGAATATGCATATGTTGTAATTTTCGCTCTCACAACTTTTCTTATCATAATATATACATATTTCTATGTATATGTTATGATCTAGTTGATCAAAAAACTGTAAGGAACATTTGGAAAATCCTATTCTAGGGATTACATGTTATGCAAAGTTCAAACTATGTTAAAACAACAAATTACACTCGAAAAAAAAAACCCTACATATTACAGAAGGACAACTGCACAGCAAACTCAAAATAGGTAGGCGAAAAAATCGTTGGACAGGTCCTTGTGAAAACTACTGAATATGCATATGTTGTAATTTTCGCTCTCACAACTTTTCTTATCATAATATATACATATTTGTATGTACATATTATGATCTAGTTGATCAAAAAACTGTAAAGAACATTTGGAGAATCCTATTCGAGAGATTACATGTTATGCAAAGTTCAAACTATGTTAAAACAACAAATTGCACTCGAAAAAAAAACCCTACATATTATTATTATCACAGAATCATTATTATAATCATTATTATTATCATTATTATTACAGAAGGACAACTGCACAGCAAACTCAAAATAGGTAGGCGAAAAATCGTTGGACAGGCCTTGTGAAAACTACTGAATATGCATATGTTGTAATTTTCGCTCTCACAACTTTTCTTATCATAATATCTATATATTTGTATGTATATATTATGATCCAGTTGATGAAAAAACTGTAAGGAACATTTGGAGAATCCTATTCTAGAGATTACATGTTATGCAAAGTTCAAACTATGTTAAAACTCGAAAAAAAACCCTACATATTACAGAAGGACAACTGCACAGCAAACTCAAAATAGGTAGGCGAAAAAATCGTTGTACAGGCCTTATGAAAACTACTGAATATGCATATGTTGTAATTTTCGCTCTCACAACTTTTCTTATCATAATATATACATATTTGTATGTATATATTATGATCTAGTTGATGAAAAAACTGTAAGAAACATTTGGATAATCCTATTCTAGAGATTACATGTTATGCAAAGTTCAAACTATGGTAAAACAACAAATTGCACTCGAAAAAAAAAACCCTACATATTACAGAAGGACAACTGCACAGCAAACTCAAAATAGGTAGGCGAAAAAATCGTTGGACAGGTCCTTGTGAAAACTACTGAATATGCATATGTTGTAATTTTCGCTCTCACAACTTTTCTTATCATAATCTATACATATTTCTATGTATATGTTATGATCTAGTTGATCAAAAAACTGTAAGGAACATTTGGAGAATCCTATTCTAGAGATTACATGTTATGCAAAGTTCAAACTATGTTAAAACAACAAATTGCACTCGAAAAAAAAAACCCTACATATTACAGAAGGACAACTGCACAGCAAACTCAAAATAGGTAGGCGAAAAAATCGTTGGACAGGTCCTTGTGAAAACTACTGAATATGCATATGTTGTAATTTTCGCTCTCACAACTTTTCTTATCATAATCTATACATATTTCTATGTATATGTTATGATCTAGTTGATCAAAAAACTGTAAGGAACATTTGGAGAATCCTATTCTAGAGATTACATGTTATGCAAAGTTCAAACTATGTTAAAACAACAAATTGCACTCGAAAAAAAAACCCTACATATTACAGAAGGACAACTGCACAGCAAACTCAAAATAGGTAGGCGAAAAAATTGTTGGACAGGTCCTTGTGAAAACTACTGAATATGCATATGTTGTAATTTTCGCTCTCACAACTTTTCTTATCATAATTTATACATATTTCTATGTATATATTATGATCTAGTTAATCAAAAAACTGTAAGGAACATTTGGAGAATCCTATTCTAGAGATTACATGTTATGCAAAGTTCAAATTATGTTAAAACAACAAATTGCACTCGAAAAAAAAACCCTACATATTACAGAAGGACAACTGCACAGCAAACTCAAAATAGGTAGGCGAAAAAATCGTTGGACAGGTCCTTGTGAAAACTACTGAATATGCATATGTTGTAATTTTCGCTCTCACAACTTTTCTTATCATAATATATACATATTTGTATGTATATATTATGATCTAGTTGATCAAAAAACTGTAAAGAACATTTGGAGAATCCTATTCGAGAGATTACATATTATGCAAAGTTCAAACTATGTTAAAACAACAAATTGCACTCGAAAAAAAAACCCTACATATTATTATTATCACAGAATCATTATTATAATCATTATTATTATCATTATTATTACAGAAGGACAACTGCACAGCAAACTCAAAATAGGTAGGCGAAAAATCGTTGGACAGGCCTTGTGAAAACTACTGAATATGCATATGTTGTAATTTTCGCTCTCACAACTTTTCTTATCATAATATCTATATATTTGTATGTATATATTATGATCCAGTTGATGAAAAAACTGTTAGGTACATTTGGAGAATCCTATTCTAGAGATTACATGTTATGCAAAGTTCAAACTATGTTAAAACTCGAAAAAAAACCCTACATATTACAGAAGGACAACTGCACAGCAAACTCAAAATAGGTAGGCGAAAAAATCGTTGTACAGGCCTTATGAAAACTACTGAATATGCATATGTTGTAATTTTCGCTCTCACAACTTTTCTTATCATAATATATACATATTTGTATGTATATATTATGATCTAGTTGATGAAAAAACTGTAAGGAACATTTGGATAATCCTATTCTAGAGATTACATGTTATGCAAAGTTCAAACTATGGTAAAACAACAAATTGCACTCGAAAAAAAACCCTACATATTACAGAAGGACAACTGCACAGCAAACTCAAAATAGGTAGGCGAAAAAATCGTTGGACAGGTCCTGGTGAAAACTACTGAATATGCATATGTTGTAATTTTCGCTCTCACAACTTTTCTTATCATAATATATACATATTTCTATGTATATGTTATGATCTAGTTGATCCAAAAACTGTAAGGAACATTTGGAGAATCCTATTCTAGAGATTACATGTTATGCAAAGTTCAAATTATGTTAAAACAACAAATTGCACTCGAAAAAAGAACCCTACATATTACAGAAGGACAACTGCACAGCAAACTCAAAATAGGTAGGCGAAAAAATCGTTGGACAGGTCCTTGTGAAAATTACTGAATATGCATATGTTGTAATTTTCGCTCTCACAACTTTTCTTATCATAATATATACATATTTCTATGTATATGTTATGATCTAGTTGATCAAAAAACTGTAAGGAACATTTGGAAAATCCTATTCTAGAGATTACATGTTATGCAAAGTTCAAACTATGTTAAAACAACAAATTACACTCGAAAAAAAAAACCCTACATATTACAGAAGGACAACTGCACAGCAAACTCAAAATAGGTAGGCGAAAAAATCGTTGGACAGGTCCTTGTGAAAACTACTGAATATGCATATGTTGTAATTTTCGCTCTCACAACTTTTCTTATCATAATATATACATATTTGTATGTACATATTATGATCTAGTTGATCAAAAAACTGTAAAGAACATTTGGAGAATCCTATTCGAGAGATTACATGTTATGCAAAGTTCAAACTATGTTAAAAGAACAAATTGCACTCGAAAAAAAAACCCTACATATTATTATTATCACACAATCATTATTATAATCATTATTATTATCATTATTATTACAGAAGGACAACTGCACAGCAAACTCAAAATAGGTAGGCGAAAAATCGTTGGACAGGCCTTGTGAAAACTACTGAATATGCATATGTTGTAATTTTCGCTCTCACAACTTTTCTTATCATAATATCTATATATTTGTATGTATATATTATGATCTAGTTGATGAAAAAACTGTAAGGAACATTTGGATAATCCTATTCTAGAGATTACATGTTATGCAAAGTTCAAACTATGGTAAAACAACAAATTGCACTCGAAAAAAAAACCCTACATATTACAGAAGGACAACTGCACAGCAAACTCAAAATAGGTAGGCGAAAAAATCGTTGGACAGGTCCTTGTGAAAACTACTGAATATGCATATGTTGTAATTTTCGCTCTCACAACTTTTCTTATCATAATCTATACATATTTCTATGTATATGTTATGATCTAGTTGATCAAAAAACTGTAAGGAACATTTGGAGAATCCTATTCTAGAGATTACATGTTATGCAAAGTTCAAACTATGTTAAAACAACAAATTGCACTCGAAAAAAAAAACCCTACATATTACAGAAGGACAACTGCACAGCAAACTCAAAATAGGTAGGCGAAAAAATCGTTGGACAGGTCCTTGTGAAAACTACTGAATATGCATATGTTGTAATTTTCGCTCTCACAACTTTTCTTATCATAATCTATACATATTTCTATGTATATGTTATGATCTAGTTGATCAAAAAACTGTAAGGAACATTTGGAGAATCCTATTCTAGAGATTACATGTTATGCAAAGTTCAAACTATGTTAAAACAACAAATTGCACTCGAAAAAAAAAACCCTACATATTACAGAAGGACAACTGCACAGCAAACTCAAAATAGGTAGGCGAAAAAATTGTTGGACAGGTCCTTGTGAAAACTACTGAATATGCATATGTTGTAATTTTCGCTCTCACAACTTTTCTTATCATAATTTATACATATTTCTATGTATATATTATGATCTAGTTAATCAAAAAACTGTAAGGAACATTTGGAGAATCCTATTCTAGAGATTACATGTTATGCAAAGTTCAAATTATGTTAAAACAACAAATTGCACTCGAAAAAAAAACCCTACATATTACAGAAGGACAACTGCACAGCAAACTCAAAATAGGTAGGCGAAAAAATCGTTGGACAGGTCCTTGTGAAAACTACTGAATATGCATATGTTGTAATTTTCGCTCTCACAACTTTTCTTATCATAATATATACATATTTGTATGTATATATTATGATCTAGTTGATCAAAAAACTGTAAAGAACATTTGGAGAATCCTATTCGAGAGATTACATGTTATGCAAAGTTCAAACTATGTTAAAACAACAAATTGCACTCGAAAAAAAAACCCTACATATTATTATTATCACAGAATCATTATTATAATCATTATTATTATCATTATTATTACAGAAGGACAACTGCACAGCAAACTCAAAATAGGTAGGCGAAAAATCGTTGGACAGGCCTTGTGAAAACTACTGAATATGCATATGTTGTAATTTTCGCTCTCACAACTTTTCTTATCATAATATCTATATATTTGTATGTATATATTATGATCCAGTTGATGAAAAAACTGTTAGGTACATTTGGAGAATCCTATTCTAGAGATTACATGTTATGCAAAGTTCAAATTATGTTAAAACTCGAAAAAAAACCCTACATATTACAGAAGGACAACTGCACAGCAAACTCAAAATAGGTAGGCGAAAAAATCGTTGTACAGGCCTTATGAAAACTACTGAATATGCATATGTTGTAATTTTCGCTCTCACAACTTTCCTTATCATAATATATACATATTTGTATGTACATATTTGTATGTATATATTATGATCTAGTTGATGAAAAAACTGTAAGGAACATTTGGATAATCCTATTCTAGAGATTACATGTTATGCAAAGTTCAAACTATGGTAAAACAACAAATTGCACTCGAAAAAAAACCCTACATATTACAGAAGGACAACTGCACAGCAAACTCAAAATAGGTAGGCGAAAAAATCGTTGGACAGGTCCTGGTGAAAACTACTGAATATGCATATGTTGTAATTTTCGCTCTCACAACTTTTCTTATCATAATATATACATATTTCTATGTATATGTTATGATCTAGTTGATCCAAAAACTGTAAGGAACATTTGGAGAATCCTATTCTAGAGATTACATGTTATGCAAAGTTCAAATTATGTTAAAACAACAAATTGCACTCGAAAAAAAAAACCCTACATATTACAGAAGGACAACTGCACAGCAAACTCAAAATAGGTAGGCGAAAAAATCGTTGGACAGGTCCTTGTGAAAACTACTGAATATGCATATGTTGTAATTTTCGCTCTCACAACTTTTCTTATCATAATATATACATATTTCTATGTATATGTTATGATCTAGTTGATCAAAAAACTGTAAGGAACATTTGGAAAATCCTATTCTAGAGATTACATGTTATGCAAAGTTCAAACTATGTTAAAACAACAAATTACACTCGAAAAAAAAAAAACCCTACATATTACAGAAGGACAACTGCCCAGCAAACTCAAAATAGGTAGGCGAAAAAATCGTTGGACAGGTCCTTGTGAAAACTACTGAATATGCATATGTTGTAATTTTCGCTCTCACAACTTTTCTTATCATAATATATACATATTTGTATGTACATATTATGATCTAGTTGATCAAAAAACTGTAAAGAACATTTGGAGAATCCTATTCGAGAGATTACATGTTATGCAAAGTTCAAACTATGTTAAAAGAACAAATTGCACTCGAAAAAAAAACCCTACATATTATTATTATCACACAATCATTATTATAATCATTATTATTATCATTATTATTACAGAAGGACAACTGCACAGCAAACTCAAAATAGGTAGGCGAAAAATCGTTGGACAGGCCTTGTGAAAACTACTGAATATGCATATGTTGTAATTTTCGCTCTCACAACTTTTCTTATTATAATATCTATATATTTGTATGTATATATTATGATCCAGTTGATGAAAAAACTGTAAGGAACATTTGGAGAATCCTATTCTAGAGATTACATGTTATGCAAAGTTCAAACTATGTTAAAACCCGAAAAAAAACCCTACATATTACAGAAGGACAACTGCACAGCAAACTCAAAATAGGTAGGCGAAAAAATCGTTGTACAGGCCTTATGAAAACTACTGAATATGCATATGTTGTAATTTTCGCTCTCACAACTTTTCTTATCATAATATATACATATTTGTATGTATATATTATGATCTAGTTGATGAAAAAACTGTAAGGAACATTTGGATAATCCTATTCTAGAGATTACATGTTATGCAAAGTTCAAACTATGGTAAAACAACAAATTGCACTCGAAAAAAAAACCCTACATATTACAGAAGGACAACTGCACAGCAAACTCAAAATAGGTAGGCGAAAAAATCGTTGGACAGGTCCTTGTGAAAACTACTGAATATGCATATGTTGTAATTTTCGCTCTCACAACTTTTCTTATCATAATCTATACATATTTCTATGTATATGTTATGATCTAGTTGATCAAAAAACTGTAAGGAACATTTGGAGAATCCTATTCTAGAGATTACATGTTATGCAAAGTTCAAACTATGTTAAAACAACAAATTGCACTCGAAAAAAAAACCCTACATATTACAGAAGGACAACTGCACAGCAAACTCAAAATAGGTAGGCGAAAAAATCGTTGGACAGGTCCTTGTGAAAACTACTGAATATGCATATGTTGTAATTTTCGCTCTCACAACTTTTCTTATCATAATCTATACATATTTCTATGTATATGTTATGATCTAGTTGATCAAAAAACTGTAAGGAACATTTGGAGAATCCTATTCTAGAGATTACATGTTATGCAAAGTTCAAACTATGTTAAAACAACAAATTGCACTCGAAAAAAAAACCCTACATTTTACAGAAGGACAACTGCACAGCAAACTCAAAATAGGTAGGCGAAAAAATTGTTGGACAGGTCCTTGTGAAAACTACTGAATATGCATATGTTGTAATTTTCGCTCTCACAACTTTTCTTATCATAATTTATACATATTTGTATGTATATATTATGATCTAGTTGATCAAAAAACTGTAAGGAACATTTGGAGAATCCTATTCGAGAGATTACATGTTATGCAAAGTTCAATCTATGTTAAAACAACAAATTGCACTCGAAAAAAAAACCCTACATATTACAGAAGGACAACTGCACAGCAAACTCAAAATAGGTAGGCGAAAAAATCGTTGGACAGGTCCTTGTGAAAACTACTGAATATGCATATGTTGTAATTTTCGCTCTCACAACTTTTCTTATCATAATATATACATATTTGTATGTATATATTATGATCTAGTTGATCAAAAAACTGTAAAGAACATTTGGAGAATCCTATTCGAGAGATTACATGTTATGCAAAGTTCAAACTATGTTAAAACAACAAATTGCACTCGAAAAAAAAACCCTACATATTATTATTATCACAGAATCATTATTATAATCATTATTATTATCATTATTATTACAGAAGGACAACTGCACAGCAAACTCAAAATAGGTAGGCGAAAAATCGTTGGACAGGCCTTGTGAAAACTACTGAATATGCATATGTTGTAATTTTCGCTCTCACAACTTTTCTTATCATAATATCTATATATTTGTATGTATATATTATGATCCAGTTGATGAAAAAACTGTAAGGTACATTTGGAGAATCCTATTCTAGAGATTACATGTTATGCAAAGTTCAAACTATGTTAAAACTCGAAAAAAAACCCTACATATTACAGAAGGACAACTGCACAGCAAACTCAAAATAGGTAGGCGAAAAAATCGTTGGACAGGTCCTTGTGAAAACTACTGAATATGCATATGTTGTAATTTTCGCTCTCACAACTTTTCTTATCATAATCTATACATATTTCTATGTATATGTTATGATCTAGTTGATCAAAAAACTGTAAGGAACATTTGGAGAATCCTATTCTAGAGATTACATGTTATGCAAAGTTCAAACTATGTTAAAACAACAAATTGCACTCGAAAAAAAAACCCTACATATTACAGAAGGACAACTGCACAGCAAACTCAAAATAGGTAGGCGAAAAAATTGTTGGACAGGTCCTTGTGAAAACTACTGAATATGCATATGTTGTAATTTTCGCTCTCACAACTTTTCTTATCATAATTTATACATATTTGTATGTATATATTATGATCTAGTTGATCAAAAAACTGTAAGGAACATTTGGAGAATCCTATTCGAGAGATTACATGTTATGCAAAGTTCAATCTATGTTAAAACAACAAATTGCACTCGAAAAAAAAACCCTACATATTACAGAAGGACAACTGCACAGCAAACTCAAAATAGGTAGGCGAAAAAATCGTTGGACAGGTCCTTGTGAAAACTACTGAATATGCATATGTTGTAATTTTCGCTCTCACAACTTTTCTTATCATAATATATACATATTTGTATGTATATATTATGATCTAGTTGATCAAAAAACTGTAAAGAACATTTGGAGAATCCTATTCGAGAGATTACATGTTATGCAAAGTTCAAACTATGTTAAAACAACAAATTGCACTCGAAAAAAAAACCCTACATATTATTATTATCACAGAATCATTATTATAATCATTATTATTATCATTATTATTACAGAAGGACAACTGCACAGCAAACTCAAAATAGGTAGGCGAAAAATCGTTGGACAGGCCTTGTGAAAACTACTGAATATGCATATGTTGTAATTTTCGCTCTCACAACTTTTCTTATCATAATATCTATATATTTGTATGTATATATTATGATCCAGTTGATGAAAAAACTGTAAGGTACATTTGGAGAATCCTATTCTAGAGATTACATGTTATGCAAAGTTCAAACTATGTTAAAACTCGAAAAAAAACCCTACATATTACAGAAGGACAACTGCACAGCAAACTCAAAATAGGTAGGCGAAAAAATCGTTGTACAGGCCTTATGAAAACTACTGAATATGCATATGTTGTAATTTTCGCTCTCACAACTTTTCTTATCATAATATATACATATTTGTATGTATATATTATGATCTAGTTGATGAAAAAACTGTAAGGAACATTTGGATAATCCTATTCTAGAGATTACATGTTATGCAAAGTTCAAACTATGGTAAAACAACAAATTGCACTCGAAAAAAAACCCTACATATTACAGAAGGAGAACTGCACAGCAAACTCAAAATAGGTAGGCGAAAAAATCGTTGGACAGGTCCTTGTGAAAACTACTGAATATGCATATGTTGTAATTTTCGCTCTCACAACTTTTCTTATCATAATCTATACATATTTCTATGTATATGTTATGATCTAGTTGATCAAAAAACTGTAAGGAACATTTGGAGAATATTATTCTAGAGATTACATGTTATGCAAAGTTCAAACTATGTTAAAACAACAAATTGCACTCGAAAAAAAAAACCCTACATATTACAGAAGGACAACTGCACAGCAAACTCAAAATAGGTAGGCGAAAAAATCGTTGGACAGGTCCTTGTGAAAACTACTGAATATGCATATGTTGTAATTTTCGCTCTCACAACTTTTCTTATCATAATCTATACATATTTCTATGTATATGTTATGATCTAGTTGATCAAAAAACTGTAAGGAACATTTGGAGAATCCTATTCTGGAGATTACATGTTATGCAAAGTTCAAACTATGTTAAAACAACAAATTGCACTCGAAAAAAAAACCCTATATATTACAGAAGGACAACTGCACAGCAAACTCAAAATAGGTAGGCGAAAAAATTGTTGGACAGGTCCTTGTGAAAACTACTGAATATGCATATGTTGTAATTTTCGCTCTCACAACTTTTCTTATCATAATATATACATATTTGTATGTATATATTATGATCTAGTTGATCAAAAAACTGTAAAGAACATTTGGAGAATCCTATTCGAGAGATTACATGTTATGCAAAGTTCAAACTATGTTAAAACAACAAATTGCACTCGAAAAAAAAACCTACATATTACAGAAGGACAACTGCACCGCAAACTCAAAATAGGTAGGCGAAAAAATTGTTGGACAGGTCCTTGTGAAAACTACTGAATATGCATATGTTGTAATTTTCGCTCTCACAACTTTTCTTATCATAATTTATACATGTTTGTATGTATATATTATGATCTAGTTGATCAAAAAACTGTAAGGAACATTTGGAGAATCCTATTCGAGAGATTACATTTTATGCAAAGTTCAATCTATGTTAAAACAACAAATTGCACTCGAAAAAAAAACCCTACATATTACAGAAGGACAACTGCACAGCAAACTCAAAATAGGTAGGCGAAAAAATCGTTGGACAGGTCCTGGTGAAAACTACTGAATATGCATATGTTGTAATTTTCGCTCTCACAACTTTTCTTATCATAATCTATACATATTTCTATGTATATGTTATGATCTAGTTGATCAAAAAACTGTAAGGAACATTTGGAGAATATTATTCTAGAGATTACATGTTATGCAAAGTTCAAACTATGTTAAAACAACAAATTGCACTCGAAAAAAAAAACCCTACATATTACAGAAGGACAACTGCACAGCAAACTCAAAATAGGTAGGCGAAAAAATCGTTGGACAGGTCCTTGTGAAAACTACTGAATATGCATATGTTGTAATTTTCGCTCTCACAACTTTTCTTATCATAATCTATACATATTTCTATGTATATGTTATGATCTAGTTGATCAAAAAACTGTAAGGAACATTTGGAGAATCCTATTCTGGAGATTACATGTTATGCAAAGTTCAAACTATGTTAAAACAACAAATTGCACTCGAAAAAAAAACCCTACATATTACAGAAGGACAACTGCACAGCAAACTCAAAATAGGTAGGCGAAAAAATTGTTGGACAGGTCCTTGTGAAAACTACTGAATATGCATATGTTGTAATTTTCGCTCTCACAACTTTTCTTATCATAATTTATACATGTTTGTATGTATATATTATGATCTAGTTGATCAAAAAACTGTAAGGAACATTTGGAGAATCCTATTCGAGAGATTACATGTTATGCAAAGTTCAATCTATGTTAAAACAACAAATTGCACTCGAAAAAAAAAACCCTACATATTACAGAAGGACAACTGCACAGCAAACTCAAAATAGGTAGGCGAAAAAATCGTTGGACAGGTCCTTGTGAAAACTACTGAATATGCATATGTTGTAGTTTTCGCTCTCACAACTTTTCTTATCATAATTTATACATGTTTGTATGTATATATTATGATCTAGTTGATCAAAAAACTGTAAAGAACATTTGGAGAATCCTATTCGAGAGATTACATGTTATGCAAAGTTCAAACTATGTTAAAACAACAAATTGCACTCGAAAAAAAAACCCTACATATTACAGAAGGACAACTGCACAGCAAACTCAAAATAGGTAGGCGAAAAAATTGTTGGACAGGTCCTTGTGAAAACTACTGAATATGCATATGTTGTAGTTTTCGCTCTCACAACTTTTCTTATCATAATTTATACATGTTTGTATGTATATATTATGATCTAGTTGATCAAAAAACTGTAAAGAACATTTGGAGAATCCTATTCGAGAGATTACATGTTATGCAAAGTTCAAACTATGTTAAAACAACAAATTGCACTCGAAAAAAAAACCCTACATATTACAGAAGGACAACTGCACAGCAAACTCAAAATAGGTAGGCGAAAAAATTGTTGGACAGGTCCTTGTGAAAACTACTGAATATGCATATGTTGTAGTTTTCGCTCTCACAACTTTTCTTATCATAATTTATACATGTTTGTATGTATATATTATGATCTAGTTGATCAAAAAACTGTAAGGAAAATTTGGAGAATCCTATTCGAGAGATTACATGTTATGCAAAGTTCAATCTATGTTAAAACAACAAATTGCACTCGAAAAAAAAAACCCTACATATTACAGAAGGACAACTGCACAGCAAACTCAAAATAGGTAGGCGAAAAAATCGTTGGACAGGTCCTGGTGAAAACTACTGAATATGCATATGTTGTAATTTTCGCTCTCACAACTTTTCTTATCATAATATATACATATTTCTATGTATATGTTATGATCTAGTTGATCAAAAAACTGTAAGGAACATTTGGAGAATCCTATTCTAGAGATTACATGTTATGCAAAGTTCAAATTATGTTAAAACAACAAATTGCACTCGAAAAAAAAACCCTACATATTACAGAAGGACAACTGCACAGCAAACTCAAAATAGGTAGGCGAAAAAATCGTTGGACAGGTCCTTGTGAAAACTACTGAATATGCATATGTTGTAATTTTCGCTCTCACAACTTTTCTTATCATAATATATACATATTTCTATGTATATGTTATGATCTAGTTGATCAAAAAACTGTAAGGAACATTTGGAGAATATTATTCTAGAGATTACATGTTATGCAAAGTTCAAACTATGTTAAAACAACAAATTGCACTCGAAAAAAAAAACCCTACATATTACAGAAGGACAACTGCACAGCAAACTCAAAATAGGTAGGCGAAAAAATCGTTGGACAGGTCCTTGTGAAAACTACTGAATATGCATATGTTGTAATTTTCGCTCTCACAACTTTTCTTATCATAATCTATACATATTTCTATGTATATGTTATGATCTAGTTGATCAAAAAACTGTAAGGAACATTTGGAGAATCCTATTCTGGAGATTACATGTTATGCAAAGTTCAAACTATGTTAAAACAACAAATTGCACTCGAAAAAAAAAACCCTACATATTACAGAAGGACAACTGCACAGCAAACTCAAAATAGGTAGGCGAAAAAATCGTTGGACAGGTCCTGGTGAAAACTACTGAATATGCATATGTTGTAATTTTCGCTCTCACAACTTTTCTTATCATAATATATACATATTTCTATGTATATGTTATGATCTAGTTGATCAAAAAACTGTAAGGAACATTTGGAGAATCCTATTCTAGAGATTACATGTTATGCAAAGTTCAAATTATGTTAAAACAACAAATTGCACTCGAAAAAAAAACCCTACATATTACAGAAGGACAACTGCACAGCAAACTCAAAATAGGTAGGCGAAAAAATCGTTGGACAGGTCCTTGTGAAAACTACTGAATATGCATATGTTGTAATTTTCGCTCTCACAACTTTTCTTATCATAATATATACATATTTGTATGTATATATTATGATCTAGTTGATGAAAAAACTGTAAGGAACATTTGGATAATCCAATTCTAGAGATTACATGTTATGCAAAGTTCAAACTATGGTAAAACAACAAATTGCACTCGAAAAAAAACCCTACATATTACAGAAGGACAACTGCACAGCAAACTCAAAATAGGTAGGCGAAAAAATCGTAGGACAGGGTCCTTGTGAAAACTACTGAATATGCATATGTTGTAATTTTCGCTCTCACAACTTTTCTTATCATAATCTATACATATTTCTATGTATATGTTATGATCTAGTTGATCAAAAAACTGTAAGGAACATTTGGAGAATATTATTCTAGAGATTACATGTTATGCAAAGTTCAAACTATGTTAAAACAACAAATTGCACTCGAAAAAAAAAACCCTACATATTACAGAAGGACAACTGCACAGCAAACTCAAAATAGGTAGGCGAAAAAATCGTTGGACAGGTCCTTGTGAAAACTACTGAATATGCATATGTTGTAATTTTCGCTCTCACAACTTTTCTTATCATAATCTATACATATTTCTATGTATATGTTATGATCTAGTTGATCAAAAAACTGTAAGGAACATTTGGAGAATCCTATTCTGGAGATTACATGTTATGCAAAGTTCAAACTATGTTAAAACAACAAATTGCACTCGAAAAAAAAACCCTACATATTACAGAAGGACAACTGCACAGCAAACTCAAAATAGGTAGGCGAAAAAATTGTTGGACAGGTCCTTGTGAAAACTACTGAATATGCATATGTTGTAATTTTCGCTCTCACAACTTTTCTTATCATAATATATACATATTTGTATGTATATATTATGATCTAGTTGATCAAAAAACTGAAAAGAACATTTGGAGAATCCTATTCGAGAGATTACATGTTATGCAAAGTTCAATCTATGTTAAAACAACAAATTGCACTCGAAAAAAAAAACCCTACATATTACAGAAGGACAACTGCACAGCAAACTCAAAATAGGTAAGCGAAAAAATCGTTGGACAGGTCCTGGTGAAAACTACTGAATATGCATATGTTGTAATTTTCGCTCTCACAACTTTTCTTATCATAATATATACATATTTCTATGTATATGTTATGATCTAGTTGATCAAAAAACTGTAAGGAACATTTGGAGAATCCTATTCTAGAGATTACATGTTATGCAAAGTTCAAATTATGTTAAAACAACAAATTGCACTCGAAAAAAAAACCCTACATATTACAGAAGGACAACTGCACAGCAAACTCAAAATAGGTAGGCGAAAAAATCGTTGGACAGGTCCTGGTGAAAACTACTGAATATGCATATGTTCTAATTTTCGCTCTCACAACTTTTCTTATCATAATATATACATATTTCTATGTATATGTTATGATCTAGTTGATCAAAAAACTGTAAGGAACATTTGGAGAATATTATTCTAGAGATTACATGTTATGCAAAGTTCAAACTATGTTAAAACAACAAATTGCACTCGAAAAAAAAAACCCTACATATTACAGAAGGACAACTGCACAGCAAACTCAAAATAGGTAGGCGAAAAAATCGTTGGACAGGTCCTTGTGAAAACTACTGAATATGCATATGTTGTAATTTTCGCTCTCACAACTTTTCTTATCATAATCTATACATATTTCTATGTATATGTTATGATCTAGTTGATCAAAAAACTGTAAGGAACATTTGGAGAATCCTATTCTGGAGATTACATGTTATGCAAAGTTCAAACTATGTTAAAACAACAAATTGCACTCGAAAAAAAAAACCCTACATATTACAGAAGGACAACTGCACAGCAAACTCAAAATAGGTAGGCGAAAAAATCGTTGGACAGGTCCTTGTGAAAACTACTGAATATGCATATGTTGTAATTTTCGCTCTCACAACTTTTCTTATCATAATCTATACATATTTCTATGTATATGTTATGATCTAGTTGATCAAAAAACTGTAAGGAACATTTGGAGAATCCTATTCTGGAGATTACATGTTATGCAAAGTTCAAACTATGTTAAAACAACAAATTGCACTCGAAAAAAAAAACCCTACATATTACAGAAGGACAACTGCACAGCAAACTCAAAATAGGTAGGCGAAAAAATCGTTGGACAGGTCCTTGTGAAAACTACTGAATATGCATATGTTGTAATTTTCGCTCTCACAACTTTTCTTATCATAATATATACATATTTGTATGTATATATTATGATCTAGTTGATGAAAAAACTGTAAGGAACATTTGGATAATCCTATTCTAGAGATTACATGTTATGCAAAGTTCAAACTATGGTAAAACAACAAATTGCACTCGAAAAAAAACCCTACATATTACAGAAGGACAACTGCACAGCAAACTCAAAATAGGTAGGCGAAAAAATCGTTGGACAGGTCCTTGTGAAAACTACTGAATATGCATATGTTGTAATTTTCGCTCTCACAACTTTTCTTATCATAATCTATACATATTTCTATGTATATGTTATGATCTAGTTGATCAAAAAACTGTAAGGAACATTTGGAGAATATTATTCTAGAGATTACATGTTATGCAAAGTTCAAACTATGTTAAAACAACAAATTGCACTCGAAAAAAAAAACCCTACATATTACAGAAGGACAACTGCACAGCAAACTCAAAATAGGTAGGCGAAAAAATCGTTGGACAGGTCCTTGTGAAAACTACTGAATATGCATATGTTGTAATTTTCGCTCTCACAACTTTTCTTATCATAATCTATACATATTTCTATGTATATGTTATGATCTAGTTGATCAAAAAACTGTAAGGAACATTTGGAGAATCCTATTCTGGAGATTACATGTTATGCAAAGTTCAAACTATGTTAAAACAACAAATTGCACTCGAAAAAAAAAACCCTACATATTACAGAAGGACAACTGCACAGCAAACTCAAAATAGGTAGGCGAAAAAATTGTTGGACAGGTCCTTGTGAAAACTACTGAATATGCATATGTTGTAATTTTCGCTCTCACAACTTTTCTTATCATAATATATACATATTTGTATGTATATATTATGATCTAGTTGATCAAAAAACTGTAAAGAACATTTGGAGAATCCTATTCGAGAGATTACATGTTATGCAAAGTTCAAACTATGTTAAAACAACAAATTGCACTCGAAAAAAAAACCCTACATATTACAGAAGGACAACTGCACAGCAAACTCAAAATAGGTAGGCGAAAAAATTGTTGGACAGGTCCTTGTGAAAACTACTGAATATGCATATGTTGTAATTTTCGCTCTCACAACTTTTCTTATCATAATTTATACATGTTTGTATGTATATATTATGATCTAGTTGATCAAAAAACTGTAAGGAACATTTGGAGAATCCTATTCGAGAGATTACATGTTATGCAAAGTTCAATCTATGTTAAAACAACAAATTGCACTCGAAAAAAAAACCCTACATATTACAGAAGGACAACTGCACAGCAAACTCAAAATAGGTAGGCGAAAAAATCGTTGGACAGGTCCTGGTGAAAACTACTGAATATGCATATGTTGTAATTTTCGCTCTCACAACTTTTCTTATCATAATATATACATATTTCTATGTATATGTTATGATCTAGTTGATCAAAAAACTGTAAGGAACATTTGGAGAATCCTATTCTAGAGATTACATGTTATGCAAAGTTCAAATTATGTTAAAACAACAAATTGCACTCGAAAAAAAAACCCTACATATTACAGAAGGACAACTGCACAGCAAACTCAAAATAGGTAGGCGAAAAAATCGTTGGACAGGTCCTTGTGAAAACTACTGAATATGCATATGTTGTAATTTTCGCTCTCACAACTTTTCTTATCATAATATATACATATTTCTATGTATATGTTATGATCTAGTTGATCAAAAAACTGTAAGGAACATTTGGAGAATATTATTCTAGAGATTACATGTTATGCAAAGTTCAAACTATGTTAAAACAACAAATTGCAATCGAAAAAAAAAACCCTACATATTACAGAAGGACAACTGCACAGCAAACTCAAAATAGGTAGGCGAAAAAATCGTTGGACAGGTCCTTGTGAAAACTACTGAATATGCATATGTTGTAATTTTCGCTCTCACAACTTTTCTTATCATAATCTATACATATTTCTATGTATATGTTATGATCTAGTTGATCAAAAAACTGTAAGGAACATTTGGAGAATCCTATTCTAGAGATTACATGTTATGCAAAGTTCAAATTATGTTAAAACAACAAATTGCACTCGAAAAAAAAACCCTACATATTACAGAAGGACAACTGCACAGCAAACTCAAAATAGGTAGGCGAAAAAATCGTTGGACAGGTCCTGGTGAAAACTACTGAATATGCATATGTTCTAATTTTCGCTCTCACAACTTTTCTTATCATAATATATACATATTTCTATGTATATGTTATGATCTAGTTGATCAAAAAACTGTAAGGAACATTTGGAGAATATTATTCTAGAGATTACATGTTATGCAAAGTTCAAACTATGTTAAAACAACAAATTGCACTCGAAAAAAAAAACCCTACATATTACAGAAGGACAACTGCACAGCAAACTCAAAATAGGTAGGCGAAAAAATCGTTGGACAGGTCCTTGTGAAAACTACTGAATATGCATATGTTGTAATTTTCGCTCTCACAACTTTTCTTATCATAATCTATACATATTTCTATGTATATGTTATGATCTAGTTGATCAAAAAACTGTAAGGAACATTTGGAGAATCCTATTCTGGAGATTACATGTTATGCAAAGTTCAAACTATGTTAAAACAACAAATTGCACTCGAAAAAAAAAAACCCTACATATTACAGAAGGACAACTGCACAGCAAACTCAAAATAGGTAGGCGAAAAAATCGTTGGACAGGTCCTTGTGAAAACTACTGAATATGCATATGTTGTAATTTTCGCTCTCACAACTTTTCTTATCATAATCTATACATATTTCTATGTATATGTTATGATCTAGTTGATCAAAAAACTGTAAGGAACATTTGGAGAATCCTATTCTGGAGATTACATGTTATGCAAAGTTCAAACTATGTTAAAACAACAAATTGCACTCGAAAAAAAAAACCCTACATATTACAGAAGGACAACTGCACAGCAAACTCAAAATAGGTAGGCGAAAAAATCGTTGGACAGGTCCTTGTGAAAACTACTGAATATGCATATGTTGTAATTTTCGCTCTCACAACTTTTCTTATCATAATATATACATATTTGTATGTATATATTATGATCTAGTTGATGAAAAAACTGTAAGGAACATTTGGATAATCCTATTCTAGAGATTACATGTTATGCAAAGTTCAAACTATGGTAAAACAACAAATTGCACTCGAAAAAAAACCCTACATATTACAGAAGGACAACTGCACAGCAAACTCAAAATAGGTAGGCGAAAAAATCGTTGGACAGGTCCTTGTGAAAACTACTGAATATGCATATGTTGTAATTTTCGCTCTCACAACTTTTCTTATCATAATCTATACATATTTCTATGTATATGTTATGATCTAGTTGATCAAAAAACTGTAAGGAACATTTGGAGAATATTATTCTAGAGATTACATGTTATGCAAAGTTCAAACTATGTTAAAACAACAAATTGCACTCGAAAAAAAAAACCCTACATATTACAGAAGGACAACTGCACAGCAAACTCAAAATAGGTAGGCGAAAAAATCGTTGGACAGGTCCTTGTGAAAACTACTGAATATGCATATGTTGTAATTTTCGCTCTCACAACTTTTCTTATCATAATCTATACATATTTCTATGTATATGTTATGATCTAGTTGATCAAAAAACTGTAAGGAACATTTGGAGAATCCTATTCTGGAGATTACATGTTATGCAAAGTTCAAACTATGTTAAAACAACAAATTGCACTCGAAAAAAAAAACCCTACATATTACAGAAGGACAACTGCACAGCAAACTCAAAATAGGTAGGCGAAAAAATTGTTGGACAGGTCCTTGTGAAAACTACTGAATATGCATATGTTGTAATTTTCGCTCTCACAACTTTTCTTATCATAATATATACATATTTGTATGTATATATTATGATCTAGTTGATCAAAAAACTGTAAAGAACATTTGGAGAATCCTATTCGAGAGATTACATGTTATGCAAAGTTCAAACTATGTTAAAACAACAAATTGCACTCGAAAAAAAAACCCTACATATTACAGAAGGACAACTGCACAGCAAACTCAAAATAGGTAGGCGAAAAAATTGTTGGACAGGTCCTTGTGAAAACTACTGAATATGCATATGTTGTAATTTTCGCTCTCACAACTTTTCTTATCATAATTTATACATGTTTGTATGTATATATTATGATCTAGTTGATCAAAAAACTGTAAGGAACATTTGGAGAATCCTATTCGAGAGATTACATGTTATGCAAAGTTCAATCTATGTTAAAACAACAAATTGCACTCGAAAAAAAAACCCTACATATTACAGAAGGACAACTGCACAGCAAACTCAAAATAGGTAGGCGAAAAAATCGTTGGACAGGTCCTTGTGAAAACTACTGAATATGCATATGTTGTAATTTTCGCTCTCACAACTTTTCTTATCATAATCTATACATATTTCTATGTATATGTTATGATCTAGTTGATCAAAAAACTGTAAGGAACATTTGGAGAATCCTATTCTGGAGATTACATGTTATGCAAAGTTCAAACTATGTTAAAACAACAAATTGCACTCGAAAAAAAAACCCTACATATTACAGAAGGACAACTGCACAGCAAACTCAAAATAGGTAGGCGAAAAAATTGTTGGACAGGTCCTTGTGAAAACTACTGAATATGCATATGTTGTAATTTTCGCTCTCACAACTTTTCTTATCATAATATATACATATTTGTATGTATATATTATGATCTAGTTGATCAAAAAACTGTAAAGAACATTTGGAGAATCCTATTCGAGAGATTACATGTTATGCAAAGTTCAAACTATGTTAAAACAACAAATTGCACTCGAAAAAAAAACCCTACATATTACAGAAGGACAACTGCACAGCAAACTCAAAATAGGTAGGCGAAAAAATTGTTGGACAGGTCCTTGTGAAAAATACTGAATATGCATATGTTGTAATTTTCGCTCTCACAACTTTTCTTATCATAATTTATACATGTTTGTATGTATATATTATGATCTAGTTGATCAAAAAACTGTAAGGAACATTTGGAGAATCCTATTCGAGAGATTACATGTTATGCAAAGTTCAATCTATGTTAAAACAACAAATTGCACTCGAAAAAAAAACCCTACATATTACAGAAGGACAACTGCACAGCAAACTCAAAATAGGTAGGCGAAAAAATCGTTGGACAGGTCCTGGTGAAAACTACTGAATATGCATATGTTGTAATTTTCGCTCTCACAACTTTTCTTATCAAAATATATACATATTTCTATGTATATGTTATGATCTAGTTGATCAAAAAACTGTAAGGAACATTTGGAGAATCCTATTCTAGAGATTACATGTTATGCAAAGTTCAAATTATGTTAAAACAACAAATTGCACTCGAAAAAAAAACCCTACATATTACAGAAGGACAACTGCACAGCAAACTCAAAATAGGTAGGCGAAAAAATCGTTGGACAGGTCCTTGTGAAAACTACTGAATATGCATATGTTGTAATTTTCGCTCTCACAACTTTTCTTATCATAATCTATACATATTTCTATGTATATGTTATGATCTAGTTGATCAAAAAACTGTAAGGAACATTTGGAGAATATTATTCTAGAGATTACATGTTATGCAAAGTTCAAACTATGTTAAAACAACAAATTGCACTCGAAAAAAAAAACCCTACATATTACAGAAGGACAACTGCACAGCAAACTCAAAATAGGTAGGCGAAAAAATCGTTGGACAGGTCCTTGTGAAAACTACTGAATATGCATATGTTGTAATTTTCGCTCTCACAACTTTTCTTATCATAATCTATACATATTTCTATGTATATGTTATGATCTAGTTGATCAAAAAACTGTAAGGAACATTTGGAGAATCCTATTCTGGAGATTACATGTTATGCAAAGTTCAAACTATGTTAAAACAACAAATTGCACTCGAAAAAAAAAAACCCTACATATTACAGAAGGACAACTGCACAGCAAACTCAAAATAGGTAGGCGAAAAAATCGTTGGACAGGTCCTTGTGAAAACTACTGAATATGCATATGTTGTAATTTTCGCTCTCACAACTTTTCTTATCATAATCTATACATATTTCTATGTATATGTTATGATCTAGTTGATCAAAAAACTGTAAGGAACATTTGGAGAATCCTATTCTGGAGATTACATGTTATGCAAAGTTCAAACTATGTTAAAACAACAAATTGCACTCGAAAAAAAAAACCCTACATATTACAGAAGGACAACTGCACAGCAAACTCAAAATAGGTAGGCGAAAAAATCGTTGGACAGGTCCTTGTGAAAACTACTGAATATGCATATGTTGTAATTTTCGCTCTCACAACTTTTCTTATCATAATATATACATATTTGTATGTATATATTATGATCTAGTTGATGAAAAAACTGTAAGGAACATTTGGATAATCCTATTCTAGAGATTACATGTTATGCAAAGTTCAAACTATGGTAAAACAACAAATTGCACTCGAAAAAAAACCCTACATATTACAGAAGGACAACTGCACAGCAAACTCAAAATAGGTAGGCGAAAAAATCGTTGGACAGGTCCTTGTGAAAACTACTGAATATGCATATGTTGTAATTTTCGCTCTCACAACTTTTCTTATCATAATCTATACATATTTCTATGTATATGTTATGATCTAGTTGATCAAAAAACTGTAAGGAACATTTGGAGAATATTATTCTAGAGATTACATGTTATGCAAAGTTCAAACTATGTTAAAACAACAAATTGCACTCGAAAAAAAAAACCCTACATATTACAGAAGGACAACTGCACAGCAAACTCAAAATAGGTAGGCGAAAAAATCGTTGGACAGGTCCTTGTGAAAACTACTGAATATGCATATGTTGTAATTTTCGCTCTCACAACTTTTCTTATCATAATCTATACATATTTCTATGTATATGTTATGATCTAGTTGATCAAAAAACTGTAAGGAACATTTGGAGAATCCTATTCTGGAGATTACATGTTATGCAAAGTTCAAACTATGTTAAAACAACAAATTGCACTCGAAAAAAAAACCCTACATATTACAGAAGGACAACTGCACAGCAAACTCAAAATAGGTAGGCGAAAAAATTGTTGGACAGGTCCTTGTGAAAACTACTGAATATGCATATGTTGTAATTTTCGCTCTCACAACTTTTCTTATCATAATATATACATATTTGTATGTATATATTATGATCTAGTTGATCAAAAAACTGTAAAGAACATTTGGAGAATCCTATTCGAGAGATTACATGTTATGCAAAGTTCAAACTATGTTAAAACAACAAATTGCACTCGAAAAAAAAACCCTACATATTACAGAAGGACAACTGCACAGCAAACTCAAAATAGGTAGGCGAAAAAATTGTTGGACAGGTCCTTGTGAAAACTACTGAATATGCATATGTTGTAATTTTCGCTCTCACAACTTTTCTTATCATAATTTATACATATTTGTATGTATATATTATGATCTAGTTGATCAAAAAACTGTAAGGAACATTTGGAGAATCCTATTCGAGAGATTACATGTTATGCAAAGTTCAATCTATGTTAAAACAACAAATTGCACTCGAAAAAAAAACCCTACATATTACAGAAGGACAACTGCACAGCAAACTCAAAATAGGTAGGCGAAAAAATCGTTGGACAGGTCCTTGTGAAAACTACTGAATATGCATATGTTGTAATTTTCGCTCTCACAACTTTTCTTATCATAATCTATACATATTTCTATGTATATGTTATGATCTAGTTGATCAAAAAACTGTAAGGAACATTTGGAGAATATTATTCTAGAGATTACATGTTATGCAAAGTTCAAACTATGTTAAAACAACAAATTGCACTCGAAAAAAAAAACCCTACATATTACAGAAGGACAACTGCACAGCAAACTCAAAATAGGTAGGCGAAAAAATCGTTGGACAGGTCCTTGTGAAAACTACTGAATATGCATATGTTGTAATTTTCGCTCTCACAACTTTTCTTATCATAATCTATACATATTTCTATGTATATGTTATGATCTAGTTGATCAAAAAACTGTAAGGAACATTTGGAGAATCCTATTCTGGAGATTACATGTTATGCAAAGTTCAAACTATGTTAAAACAACAAATTGCACTCGAAAAAAAAACCCTACATATTACAGAAGGACAACTGCACAGCAAACTCAAAATAGGTAGGCGAAAAAATTGTTGGACAGGTCCTTGTGAAAACTACTGAATATGCATATGTTGTAATTTTCGCTCTCACAACTTTTCTTATCATAATATATACATATTTGTATGTATATATTATGATCTAGTTGATCAAAAAACTGTAAAGAACATTTGGAGAATCCTATTCGAGAGATTACATGTTATGCAAAGTTCAAACTATGTTAAAACAACAAATTGCACTCGAAAAAAAAACCCTACATATTACAGAAGGACAACTGCACAGCAAACTCAAAATAGGTAGGCGAAAAAATTGTTGGACAGGTCCTTGTGAAAAATACTGAATATGCATATGTTGTAATTTTCGCTCTCACAACTTTTCTTATCATAATTTATACATGTTTGTATGTATATATTATGATCTAGTTGATCAAAAAACTGTAAGGAACATTTGGAGAATCCTATTCGAGAGATTACATGTTATGCAAAGTTCAATCTATGTTAAAACAACAAATTGCACTCGAAAAAAAAACCCTACATATTACAGAAGGACAACTGCACAGCAAACTCAAAATAGGTAGGCGAAAAAATCGTTGGACAGGTCCTGGTGAAAACTACTGAATATGCATATGTTGTAATTTTCGCTCTCACAACTTTTCTTATCATAATATATACATATTTCTATGTATATGTTATGATCTAGTTGATCAAAAAACTGTAAGGAACATTTGGAGAATCCTATTCTAGAGATTACATGTTATGCAAAGTTCAAATTATGTTAAAACAACAAATTGCACTCGAAAAAAAACCCTACATATTACAGAAGGACAACTGCACAGCAAACTCAAAATAGGTAGGCGAAAAAATCGTTGGACAGGTCCTTGTGAAAACTACTGAATATGCATATGTTGTAATTTTCGCTCTCACAACTTTTCTTATCATAATATATACATATTTCTATGTATATGTTATGATCTAGTTGATCAAAAAACTGTAAGGAACATTTGGAGAATATTATTCTAGAGATTACATGTTATGCAAAGTTCAAACTATGTTAAAACAACAAATTGCACTCGAAAAAAAAAACCCTACATATTACAGAAGGACAACTGCACAGCAAACTCAAAATAAGTAGGCGAAAAAATCGTTGGACAGGTCCTTGTGAAAACTACTGAATATGCATATGTTGTAATTTTCGCTCTCACAACTTTTCTTATCATAATCTATACATATTTCTATGTATATGTTATGATCTAGTTGATCAAAAAACTGTAAGGAACATTTGGAGAATCCTATTCTGGAGATTACATGTTATGCAAAGTTCAAACTATGTTAAAACAACAAATTGCACTCGAAAAAAAAAACCCTACATATTACAGAAGGACAACTGCACAGCAAACTCAAAATAGGTAGGCGAAAAAATCGTTGGACAGGTCCTGGTGAAAACTACTGAATATGCATATGTTGTAATTTTCGCTCTCACAACTTTTCTTATCATAATATATACATATTTCTATGTATATGTTATGATCTAGTTGATCAAAAAACTGTAAGGAACATTTGGAGAATCCTATTCTAGAGATTACATGTTATGCAAAGTTCAAATTATGTTAAAACAACAAATTGCACTCGAAAAAAAAACCCTACATATTACAGAAGGACAACTGCACAGCAAACTCAAAATAGGTAGGCGAAAAAATCGTTGGACAGGTCCTTGTGAAAACTACTGAATATGCATATGTTGTAATTTTCGCTCTCACAACTTTTCTTATCATAATATATACATATTTGTATGTATATATTATGATCTAGTTGATGAAAAAACTGTAAGGAACATTTGGATAATCCTATTCTAGAGATTACATGTTATGCAAAGTTCAAACTATGGTAAAACAACAAATTGCACTCGAAAAAAAACCCTACATATTACAGAAGGACAACTGCACAGCAAACTCAAAATAGGTAGGCGAAAAAATCGTTGGACAGGTCCTTGTGAAAACTACTGAATATGCATATGTTGTAATTTTCGCTCTCACAACTTTTCTTATCATAATCTATACATATTTCTATGTATATGTTATGATCTAGTTGATCAAAAAACTGTAAGGAACATTTGGAGAATATTATTCTAGAGATTACATGTTATGCAAAGTTCAAACTATGTTAAAACAACAAATTGCACTCGAAAAAAAAAAACCCTACATATTACAGAAGGACAACTGCACAGCAAACTCAAAATAGGTAGGCGAAAAAATCGTTGGACAGGTCCTTGTGAAAACTACTGAATATGCATATGTTGTAATTTTCGCTCTCACAACTTTTCTTATCATAATCTATACATATTTCTATGTATATGTTATGATCTAGTTGATCAAAAAACTGTAAGGAACATTTGGAGAATCCTATTCTGGAGATTACATGTTATGCAAAGTTCAAACTATGTTAAAACAACAAATTGCACTCGAAAAAAAAACCCTACATATTACAGAAGGACAACTGCACAGCAAACTCAAAATAGGTAGGCGAAAAAATTGTTGGACAGGTCCTTGTGAAAACTACTGAATATGCATATGTTGTAATTTTCGCTCTCACAACTTTTCTTATCATAATATATACATATTTGTATGTATATATTATGATCTAGTTGATCAAAAAACTGTAAAGAACATTTGGAGAATCCTATTCGAGAGATTACATGTTATGCAAAGTTCAAACTATGTTAAAACAACAAATTGCACTCGAAAAAAAAACCCTACATATTACAGAAGGACAACTGCACAGCAAACTGAAAATAGGTAGGCGAAAAAATTGTTGGACAGGTCCTTGTGAAAACTACTGAATATGCATATGTTGTAATTTTCGCTCTCACAACTTTTCTTATCATAATTTATACATGTTTGTATGTATATATTATGATCTAGTTGATCAAAAAACTGTAAGGAACATTTGGAGAATCCTATTCGAGAGATTACATTTTATGCAAAGTTCAATCTATGTTAAAACAACAAATTGCACTCGAAAAAAAAAACCCTACATATTACAGAAGGACAACTGCACAGCAAACTCAAAATAGGTAGGCGAAAAAATCGTTGGACAGGTCCTGGTGAAAACTACTGAATATGCATATGTTGTAATTTTCGCTCTATTAACTTTTCTTATCATAATCTATACATATTTCTATGTATATGTTATGATCTAGTTGATCAAAAAACTGTAAGGAACATTTGGAGAATATTATTCTAGAGATTACATGTTATGCAAAGTTCAAACTATGTTAAAACAACAAATTGCACTCGAAAAAAAAAACCCTACATATTACAGAAGGACAACTGCACAGCAAACTCAAAATAGGTAGGCGAAAAAATCGTTGGACAGGTCCTTGTGAAAACTACTGAATATGCATATGTTGTAATTTTCGCTCTCACAACTTTTCTTATCATAATATATACATATTTGTATGTATATATTATGATCTAGTTGATGAAAAAACTGTAAGGAACATTTGGATAATCCTATTCTAGAGATTACATGTTATGCAAAGTTCAAACTATGGTAAAACAACAAATTGCACTCGAAAAAAAACCCTACATATTACAGAAGGACAACTGCACAGCAAACTCAAAATAGGTAGGCGAAAAAATCGTTCGACAGGTCCTTGTGAAAACTACTGAATATGCATATGTTGTAATTTTCGCTCTCACAACTTTTCTTATCATAATCTATACATATTTCTATGTATATGTTATGATCTAGTTGATCAAAAAACTGTAAGGAACATTTGGAGAATATTATTCTAGAGATTACATGTTATGCAAAGTTCAAACTATGTTAAAACAACAAATTGCACTCGAAAAAAAAAACCCTACATATTACAGAAGGACAACTGCACAGCAAACTCAAAATAGGTAGGCGAAAAAATCGTTGGACAGGTCCTGGTGAAAACTACTGAATATGCATATGTTGTAATTTTCGCTCTATTAACTTTTCTTATCATAATCTATACATATTTCTATGTATATGTTATGATCTAGTTGATCAAAAAACTGTAAGGAACATTTGGAGAATATTATTCTAGAGATTACATGTTATGCAAAGTTCAAACTATGTTAAAACAACAAATTGCACTCGAAAAAAAAAACCCTACATATTACAGAAGGACAACTGCACAGCAAACTCAAAATAGGTAGGCGAAAAAATCGTTGGACAGGTCCTTGTGAAAACTACTGAATATGCATATGTTGTAATTTTCGCTCTCACAACTTTTCTTATCATAATATATACATATTTGTATGTATATATTATGATCTAGTTGATGAAAAAACTGTAAGGAACATTTGGATAATCCTATTCTAGAGATTACATGTTATGCAAAGTTCAAACTATGGTAAAACAACAAATTGCACTCGAAAAAAAACCCTACATATTACAGAAGGACAACTGCACAGCAAACTCAAAATAGGTAGGCGAAAAAATCGTTGGACAGGTCCTTGTGAAAACTACTGAATATGCATATGTTGTAATTTTCGCTCTCACAACTTTTCTTATCATAATCTATACATATTTCTATGTATATGTTATGATCTAGTTGATCAAAAAACTGTAAGGAACATTTGGAGAATATTATTCTAGAGATTACATGTTATGCAAAGTTCAAACTATGTTAAAACAACAAATTGCACTCGAAAAAAAAAAACCCTACATATTACAGAAGGACAACTGCACAGCAAACTCAAAATAGGTAGGCGAAAAAATCGTTGGACAGGTCCTTGTGAAAACTACTGAATATGCATATGTTGTAATTTTCGCTCTCACAACTTTTCTTATCATAATCTATACATATTTCTATGTATATGTTATGATCTAGTTGATCAAAAAACTGTAAGGAACATTTGGAGAATCCTATTCTGGAGATTACATGTTATGCAAAGTTCAAACTATGTTAAAACAACAAATTGCACTCGAAAAAAAAACCCTACATATTACAGAAGGACAACTGCACAGCAAACTCAAAATAGGTAGGCGAAAAAATTGTTGGACAGGTCCTTGTGAAAACTACTGAATATGCATATGTTGTAATTTTCGCTCTCACAACTTTTCTTATCATAATATATACATATTTGTATGTATATATTATGATCTAGTTGATCAAAAAACTGTAAAGAACATTTGGAGAATCCTATTCGAGAGATTACATGTTATGCAAAGTTCAAACTATGTTAAAACAACAAATTGCACTCGAAAAAAAAACCCTACATATTACAGAAGGACAACTGCACAGCAAACTGAAAATAGGTAGGCGAAAAAATTGTTGGACAGGTCCTTGTGAAAACTACTGAATATGCATATGTTGTAATTTTCGCTCTCACAACTTTTCTTATCATAATTTATACATGTTTGTATGTATATATTATGATCTAGTTGATCAAAAAACTGTAAGGAACATTTGGAGAATCCTATTCGAGAGATTACATTTTATGCAAAGTTCAATCTATGTTAAAACAACAAATTGCACTCGAAAAAAAAAACCCTACATATTACAGAAGGACAACTGCACAGCAAACTCAAAATAGGTAGGCGAAAAAATCGTTGGACAGGTCCTGGTGAAAACTACTGAATATGCATATGTTGTAATTTTCGCTCTATTAACTTTTCTTATCATAATCTATACATATTTCTATGTATATGTTATGATCTAGTTGATCAAAAAACTGTAAGGAACATTTGGAGAATATTATTCTAGAGATTACATGTTATGCAAAGTTCAAACTATGTTAAAACAACAAATTGCACTCGAAAAAAAAAACCCTACATATTACAGAAGGACAACTGCACAGCAAACTCAAAATAGGTAGGCGAAAAAATCGTTGGACAGGTCCTTGTGAAAACTACTGAATATGCATATGTTGTAATTTTCGCTCTCACAACTTTTCTTATCATAATCTATACATATTTCTATGTATATGTTATGATCTAGTTGATCAAAAAACTGTAAGGAACATTTGGAGAATCCTATTCTGGAGATTACATGTTATGCAAAGTTCAAACTATGTTAAAACAACAAATTGCACTCGAAAAAAAAACCCTACATATTACAGAAGGACAACTGCACAGCAAACTCAAAATAGGTAGGCGAAAAAATTGTTGGACAGGGCCTTGTGAAAACTACTGAATATGCATATGTTGTAATTTTCGCTCTCACAACTTTTCTTATCATAATATATACATATTTGTATGTATATATTATGATCTAGTTGATCAAAAAACTGTAAAGAACATTTGGAGAATCCTATTCGAGAGATTACATGTTATGCAAAGTTCAAACTATGTTAAAACAACAAATTCAACTCGAAAAAAAAACCCTACATATTACAGAAGGACAACT
This sequence comes from Stegodyphus dumicola, assembly GCF_044657685.1. Classification (NCBI taxonomy): domain Eukaryota; kingdom Metazoa; phylum Arthropoda; class Arachnida; order Araneae; family Eresidae; genus Stegodyphus; species Stegodyphus dumicola. The sequence continues at coordinate 161,350,765 of NC_140773.1, forward strand.
GCACAGCAAACTCAAAATAGGTAGGCGAAAAAATTGTTGGACAGGTCCTTGTGAAAACTACTGAATATGCATATGTTGTAATTTTCGCTCTCACAACTTTTCTTATCATAATTTATACATGTTTGTATGTATATATTATGATCTAGTTGATCAAAAAACTGTAAGGAACATTTGGAGAATCCTATTCGAGAGATTACATGTTATGCAAAGTTCAATCTATGTTAAAACAACAAATTGCACTCGAAAAAAAAAACCCTACATATTACAGAAGGACAACTGCACAGCAAACTCAAAATAGGTAGGCGAAAAAATCGTTGGACAGGTCCTGGTGAAAACTACTGAATATGCATATGTTGTAATTTTCGCTCTCACAACTTTTCTTATCATAATATATACATATTTCTATGTATATGTTATGATCTAGTTGATCAAAAAACTGTAAGGAACATTTGGAGAATCCTATTCTAGAGATTACATGTTATGCAAAGTTCAAATTATGTTAAAACAACAAATTGCACTCGAAAAAAAAACCCTACATATTACAGAAGGACAACTGCACAGCAAACTCAAAATAGGTAGGCGAAAAAATCGTTGGACAGGTCCTTGTGAAAACTACTGAATATGCATATGTTGTAATTTTCGCTCTCACAACTTTTCTTATCATAATATATACATATTTCTATGTATATGTTATGATCTAGTTGATCAAAAAACTGTAAGGAACATTTGGAAAATCCTATTCTAGAGATTACATGTTATGCAAAGTTCAAACTATGTTAAAACAACAAATTACACTCGAAAAAAAAAACCCTACATATTACAGAAGGACAACTGCACAGCAAACTCAAAATAGGTAGGCGAAAAAATCGTTGGACAGGTCCTTGTGAAAACTACTGAATATGCATATGTTGTAATTTTCGCTCTCACAACTTTTCTTATCATAATATATACATATTTGTATGTACATATTATGATCTAGTTGATCAAAAAACTGTAAAGAACATTTGGAGAATCCTATTCGAGAGATTACATGTTATGCAAAGTTCAAACTATGTTAAAACAACAAATTGCACTCGAAAAAAAAAACCCTACATATTATTATTATCACAGAATCATTATTATAATCATTATTATTATCATTATTATTACAGAAGGACAACTGCACAGCAAACTCAAAATAGGTAGGCGAAAAATCGTTGGACAGGCCTTGTGAAAACTACTGAATATGCATATGTTGTAATTTTCGCTCTCACAACTTTTCTTATCATAATATCTATATATTTGTATGTATATATTATGATCCAGTTGATGAAAAAACTGTAAGGAACATTTGGAGAATCCTATTCTAGAGATTACATGTTATGCAAAGTTCAAACTATGTTAAAACTCGAAAAAAAACCCTACATATTACAGAAGGACAACTGCACAGCAAACTCAAAATAGGTAGGCGAAAAAATCGTTGTACAGGCCTTATGAAAACTACTGAATATGCATATGTTGTAATTTTCGCTCTCACAACTTTTCTTATCATAATATATACATATTTGTATGTATATATTATGATCTAGTTGATGAAAAAACTGTAAGGAACATTTGGATAATCCTATTCTAGAGATTACATGTTATGCAAAGTTCAAACTATGGTAAAACAACAAATTGCACTCGAAAAAAAAACCCTACATATTATAGAAGGACAACTGCACAGCAAACTCAAAATAAGTAGGCGAAAAAATCGTTGGACAGGTCCTTGTGAAAACTACTGAATATGCATATGTTGTAATTTTCGCTCTCACAACTTTTCTTATCATAATCTATACATATTTCTATGTATATGTTATGATCTAGTTGATCAAAAAATTGTAAGGAACATTTCGAGAATCCTATTCTAGAGATTACATGTTATGCAAAGTTCAAACTATGTTAAAACAACAAATTGCACTCGAAAAAAAAACCCTACATATTACAGAAGGACAACTGCACAGCAAACTCAAAATAGGTAGGCGAAAAAATCGTTGGACAGGTCCTTGTGAAAACTACTGAATATGCATATGTTGTAATTTTCGCTCTCACAACTTTTCTTATCATAATTTATACATATTTGTATGTATATATTATGATCTAGTTGATCAAAAAACTGTAAGGAACATTTGGAGAATCCTATTCGAGAGATTACATGTTATGCAAAGTTCAATCTATGTTAAAACAAGAAATTGCACTCGAAAAAAAAACCCTACATATTACAGAAGGACAACTGCACAGCAAACTCAAAATAGGTAGGCGAAAAAATCGTTGGACAGGTCCTGGTGAAAACTACTGAATATGCATATGTTGTAATTTTCGCTCTCACAACTTTTCTTATCATAATATATACATATTTCTATGTATATGTTATGATCTAGTTAATCAAAAAACTGTAAGGAACATTTGGAGAATCCTATTCTAGAGATTACATGTTATGCAAAGTTCAAATTATGTTAAAACAACAAATTGCACTCGAAAAAAAAACCCTACATATTACAGAAGGACAACTGCACAGCAAACTCAAAATAGGTAGACGAAAAAATCGTTGGACAGGTCCTTGTGAAAACTACTGAATATGCATATGTTGTAATTTTCGCTCTCACAACTTTTCTTATCATAATATATACATATTTGTATGTATATATTATGATCTAGTTGATCAAAAAACTGTAAAGAACATTTGGAGAATCCTATTCGAGAGATTACATGTTATGCAAAGTTCAAACTATGTTAAAACAACAAATTGCACTCGAAAAAAAAACCCTACATATTATTATTATCACAGAATCATTATTATAATCATTATTATTATCATTATTATTACAGAAGGACAACTGCAGAGCAAACTCAAAATAGGTAGGCGAAAAATCGTTGGACAGGCCTTGTGAAAACTACTGAATATGCATATGTTGTAATTTTCGCTCTCACAACTTTTCTTATCATAATATCTATATATTTGTATGTATATATTATGATCCAGTTGATAAAAAAACTGTAAGGTACATTTGGAGAATCCTATTCTAGAGATTACATGTTATGCAAAGTTCAAACTATGTTAAAACTCGAAAAAAAACCCTACATATTACAGAAGGACAACTGCACAGCAAACTCAAAATAGGTAGGCGAAAAAATCGTTGTACAGGCCTTATGAAAACTACTGAATATGCATATGTTGTAATTTTCGCTCTCACAACTTTTCTTATCATAATATATACATATTTGTATGTATATATTATGATCTAGTTGATGAAAAAACTGTAAGGAACATTTGGATAATCCTATTCTAGAGATTACATGTTATGCAAAGTTCAAACTATGGTAAAACAACAAATTGCACTCGAAAAAAAACCCTACATATTACAGAAGGACAACTGCACAGCAAACTCAAAATAGGTAGGCGAAAAAATCGTTGGACAGGTCCTTGTGAAAACTACTGAATATGCATATGTTGTAATTTTCGCTCTCACAACTTTTCTTATCATAATCTATACATATTTCTATGTATATGTTATGATCTAGTTGATCAAAAAACTGTAAGGAACATTTGGAGAATATTATTCTAGAGATTACATGTTATGCAAAGTTCAAACTATGTTAAAACAACAAATTGCACTCGAAAAAAAAAAACCCTACATATTACAGAAGGACAACTGCACAGCAAACTCAAAATAGGTAGGCGAAAAAATCGTTGGACAGGTCCTTGTGAAAACTACTGAATATGCATATGTTGTAATTTTCGCTCTCACAACTTTTCTTATCATAATCTATACATATTTCTATGTATATGTTATGATCTAGTTGATCAAAAAACTGTAAGGAACATTTGGAGAATCCTATTCTGGAGATTACATGTTATGCAAAGTTCAAACTATGTTAAAACAACAAATTGCACTCGAAAAAAAAACCCTACATATTACAGAAGGACAACTGCACAGCAAACTCAAAATAGGTAGGCGAAAAAATTGTTGGACAGGTCCTTGTGAAAACTACTGAATATGCATATGTTGTAATTTTCGCTCTCACAACTTTTCTTATCATAATATATACATATTTGTATGTATATATTATGATCTAGTTGATCAAAAAACTGTAAAGAACATTTGGAGAATCCTATTCGAGAGATTACATGTTATGCAAAGTTCAAACTATGTTAAAACAACAAATTGCACTCGAAAAAAAAACCCTACATATTACAGAAGGACAACTGCACAGCAAACTCAAAATAGGTAGGCGAAAAAATTGTTGGACAGGTCCTTGTGAAAACTACTGAATATGCATATGTTGTAATTTTCGCTCTCACAACTTTTCTTATCATAATTTATACATGTTTGTATGTATATATTATGATCTAGTTGATCAAAAAACTGTAAGGAACATTTGGAGAATCCTATTCGAGAGATTACATGTTATGCAAAGTTCAATCTATGTTAAAACAACAAATTGCACTCGAAAAAAAAAACCCTACACATTACAGAAGGACAACTGCACAGCAAACTCAAAATAGGTAGGCGAAAAAATCGTTGGACAGGTCCTGGTGAAAACTACTGAATATGCATATGTTGTAATTTTCGCTCTCACAACTTTTCTTATCATAATATATACATATTTCTATGTATATGTTATGATCTAGTTGATCAAAAAACTGTAAGGAACATTTGGAAAATCCTATTCTAGAGATTACATGTTATGCAAAGTTCAAATTATGTTAAAACAACAAATTGCACTCGAAAAAAAAACCCTACATATTACAGAAGGACAACTGCACAGCAAACTCAAAATAGGTAGGCGAAAAAATCGTTGGACAGGTCCTTGTGAAAACTACTGAATATGCATATGTTGTAATTTTCGCTCTCACAACTTTTCTTATCAAAATATATACATATTTCTATGTATATGTTATGATCTAGTTGATCAAAAAACTGTAAGGAACATTTGGAAAATCCTATTCTAGAGATTACATGTTATGCAAAGTTCAAACTATGTTAAAACAACAAATTACACTCGAAAAAAAAAACCCTACATATTACAGAACGACAACTGCACAGCAAACTCAAAATAGGTAGGCGAAAAAATCGTTGGACAGGTCCTTGTGAAAACTACTGAATATGCATATGTTGTAATTTTCGCTCTCACAACTTTTCTTATCATAATATATACATATTTGTATGTACATATTATGATCTAGTTGATCAAAAAACTGTAAAGAACATTTGGAGAATCCTATTCGAGAGATTACATGTTATGCAAAGTTCAAACTATGTTAAAACAACAAATTGCACTCGAAAAAAAAACCCTACATATTATTATTATCACAGAATCATTATTATAATCATTATTATTATCATTATTATTACAGAAGGACAACTGCACAGCAAACTCAAAATAGGTAGGCGAAAAATCGTTGGACAGGCCTTGTGAAAACTACTGAATATGCATATGTTGTAATTTTCGCTCTCACAACTTTTCTTATCATAATATCTATATATTTGTATGTATATATTATGATCCAGTTGATGAAAAAACTGTAAGGAACATTTGGAGAATCCTATTCTAGAGATTACATGTTATGCAAAGTTCAAACTATGTTAAAACTCGAAAAAAAACCCTACATATTACAGAAGGACAACTGCACAGCAAACTCAAAATAGGTAGGCGAAAAAATCGTTGTACAGGCCTTATGAAAACTACTGAATATGCATATGTTGTAATTTTCGCTCTCACAACTTTTCTTATCATAATATATACATATTTGTATGTATATATTATGATCTAGTTGATGAAAAAACTGTAAGGAACATTTGGATAATCCTATTCTAGAGATTACATGTTATGCAAAGTTCAAACTATGGTAAAACAACAAATTGCACTCGAAAAAAAACCCTACATATTACAGAAGGACAACTGCACAGCAAACTCAAAATAGGTAGGCGAAAAAATCGTTGGACAGGTCCTTGTGAAAACTACTGAATATGCATATGTTGTAATTTTCGCTCTCACAACTTTTCTTATCATAATCTATACATATTTCTATGTATATGTTATGATCTAGTTGATCAAAAAACTGTAAGGAACATTTGGAGAATATTATTCTAGAGATTACATGTTATGCAAAGTTCAAACTATGTTAAAACAACAAATTGCACTCGAAAAAAAAAACCCTACATATTACAGAAGGACAACTGCACAGCAAACTCAAAATAGGTAGGCGAAAAAATCGTTGGACAGGTCCTTGTGAAAAGTACTGAATATGCATATGTTGTAATTTTCGCTCTCACAACTTTTCTTATCATAATTTATACATGTTTGTATGTATATATTATGATCTAGTTGATCAAAAAACTGTAAGGAACATTTGGAGAATCCTATTCGAGAGATTACATGTTATGCAAAGTTCAATCTATGTTAAAACAACAAATTGCACTCGAAAAAAAAAACCCTACACATTACAGAAGGACAACTGCACAGCAAACTCAAAATAGGTAGGCGAAAAAATCGTTGGACAGGTCCTGGTGAAAACTACTGAATATGCATATGTTGTAATTTTCGCTCTCACAACTTTTCTTATCATAATATATACATATTTCTATGTATATGTTATGATCTAGTTGATCAAAAAACTGTAAGGAACATTTGGAAAATCCTATTCTAGAGATTACATGTTATGCAAAGTTCAAATTATGTTAAAACAACAAATTGCACTCGAAAAAAAACCCTACATATTACAGAAGGACAACTGCACAGCAAACTCAAAATAGGTAGGCGAAAAAATCGTTGGACAGGTCCTTGTGAAAACTACTGAATATGCATATGTTGTAATTTTCGCTCTCACAACTTTTCTTATCAAAATATATACATATTTCTATGTATATGTTATGATCTAGTTGATCAAAAAACTGTAAGGAACATTTGGAAAATCCTATTCTAGAGATTACATGTTATGCAAAGTTCAAACTATGTTAAAACAACAAATTACACTCGAAAAAAAAAACCCTACATATTACAGAAGGACAACTGCACAGCAAACTCAAAATAGGTAGGCGAAAAAATCGTTGGACAGGTCCTTGTGAAAACTACTGAATATGCATATGTTGTAATTTTCGCTCTCACAACTTTTCTTATCATAATATATACATATTTGTATGTACATATTATGATCTAGTTGATCAAAAAACTGTAAAGAACATTTGGAGAATCCTATTCGAGAGATTACATGTTATGCAAAGTTCAAACTATGTTAAAACAACAAATTGCACTCGAAAAAAAAAACCCTACATATTATTATTATCACAGAATCATTATTATAATCATTATTATTATCATTATTATTACAGAAGGACAACTGCACAGCAAACTCAAAATAGGTAGGCGAAAAATCGTTGGACAGGCCTTGTGAAAACTACTGAATATGCATATGTTGTAATTTTCGCTCTCACAACTTTTCTTATCATAATATCTATATATTTGTATGTATATATTATGATCCAGTTGATGAAAAAACTGTAAGGAACATTTGGAGAATCCTATTCTAGAGATTACATGTTATGCAAAGTTTAAACTATGTTAAAACTCGAAAAAAAACCCTACATATTACAGAAGGACAACTGCACAGCAAACTCAAAATAGGTAGGCGAAAAAATCGTTGTACAGGCCTTATGAAAACTACTGAATATGCATATGTTGTAATTTTCGCTCTCACAACTTTTCTTATCATAATATATACATATTTGTATGTATATATTATGATCTAGTTGATGAAAAAACTGTAAGGAACATTTGGATAATCCTATTCTAGAGATTACATGTTATGCAAAGTTCAAACTATGGTAAAACAACAAATTGCACTCGAAAAAAAAACCCTACATATTACAGAAGGACAACTGCACAGCAAACTCAAAATAGGTAGGCGAAAAAATCGTTGGACAGGTCCTTGTGAAAACTACTGAATATGCATATGTTGTAATTTTCGCTCTCACAACTTTTCTTATCATAATCTATACATATTTCTATGTATATGTTATGATCTAGTTGATCAAAAATCTGTAAGGAACATTTGGAGAATCCTATTCTAGAGATTACATGTTATGCAAAGTTCAAACTATGTTAAAACAACAAATTGCACTCGAAAAAAAAAACCCTACATATTACAGAAAGACAACTGCACAGCAAACTCAAAATAGGTAGGCGAAAAAATCGTTGGACAGGTCCTTGTGAAAACTACTGAATATTCATATGTTGTAATTTTCGCTCTCACAACTTTTCTTATCATAATCTATACATATTTCTATGTATATGTTATGATCTAGTTGATCAAAAAACTGTAAGGAACATTTGGAGAATCCTATTCTAGAGATTACATGTTATGCAAAGTTCAAACTATGTTAAAACAACAAATTGCACTCGAAAAAAAAACCCTACATATTACAGAAGGACAACTGCACAGCAAACTCAAAATAGGTAGGCGAAAAAATCGTTGGACAGGTCCTTGTGAAAACTACTGAATATGCATATGTTGTAATTTTCGCTCTCACAACTTTTCTTATCATAATATATACATATTTGTATGTATATATTATGATCTAGTTGATCAAAAAACTGTAAAGAACATTTGGAGAATCCTATTCGAGAGATTACATGTTATGCAAAGTTCAAACTATGTTAAAACAACAAATTGCACTCGAAAAAAAAACCCTACATATTACAGAAGGACAACTGCACAGCAAACTCAAAATAGGTAGGCGAAAAAATTGTTGGACAGGTCCTTGTGAAAACTACTGAATATGCATATGTTGTAATTTTCGCTCTCACAACTTTTCTTATCATAATTTATACATGTTTGTATGTATATATTATGATCTAGTTGATCAAAAAACTGTAAGGAACATTTGGAGAATCCTATTCGAGAGATTACATGTTATGCAAAGTTCAATCTATGTTAAAACAACAAATTGCACTCGAAAAAAAAAACCCTACACATTACAGAAGGACAACTGCACAGCAAACTCAAAATAGGTAGGCGAAAAAATCGTTGGACAGGTCCTGGTGAAAACTACTGAATATGCATATGTTGTAATTTTCGCTCTCACAACTTTTCTTATCATAATATATACATATTTCTATGTATATGTTATGATCTAGTTGATCAAAAAACTGTAAGGAACATTTGGAAAATCCTATTCTAGAGATTACATGTTATGCAAAGTTCAAATTATGTTAAAACAACAAATTGCACTCGAAAAAAAAACCCTACATATTACAGAAGGACAACTGCACAGCAAACTCAAAATAGGTAGGCGAAAAAATCGTTGGACAGGTCCTTGTGAAAACTACTGAATATGCATATGTTGTAATTTTCGCTCTCACAACTTTTCTTATCAAAATATATACATATTTCTATGTATATGTTATGATCTAGTTGATCAAAAAACTGTAAGGAACATTTGGAAAATCCTATTCTAGAGATTACATGTTATGCAAAGTTCAAACTATGTTAAAACAACAAATTACACTCGAAAAAAAAAACCCTACATATTACAGAAGGACAACTGCACAGCAAACTCAAAATAGGTAGGCGAAAAAATCGTTGGACAGGTCCTTGTGAAAACTACTGAATATGCATATGTTGTAATTTTCGCTCTCACAACTTTTCTTATCATAATATATACATATTTGTATGTACATATTATGATCTAGTTGATCAAAAAACTGTAAAGAACATTTGGAGAATCCTATTCGAGAGATTACATGTTATGCAAAGTTCAAACTATGTTAAAACAACAAATTGCACTCGAAAAAAAAACCCTACATATTATTATTATCACAGAATCATTATTATAATCATTATTATTATCATTATTATTACAGAAGGACAACTGCACAGCAAACTCAAAATAGGTAGGCGAAAAATCGTTGGACAGGCCTTGTGAAAACTACTGAATATGCATATGTTGTAATTTTCGCTCTCACAACTTTTCTTATCATAATATCTATATATTTGTATGTATATATTATGATCCAGTTGATGAAAAAACTGTAAGGAACATTTGGAGAATCCTATTCTAGAGATTACATGTTATGCAAAGTTCAAACTATGTTAAAACTCGAAAAAAAACCCTACATATTACAGAAGGACAACTGCACAGCAAACTCAAAATAGGTAGGCGAAAAAATCGTTGTACAGGCCTTATGAAAACTACTGAATATGCATATGTTGTAATTTTCGCTCTCACAACTTTTCTTATCATAATATATACATATTTGTATGTATATATTATGATCTAGTTGATGAAAAAACTGTAAGGAACATTTGGAGAATCCTATTCGAGAGATTACATGTTATGCAAAGTTCAATCTATGTTAAAACAAGAAATTGCACTCGAAAAAAAAACCCTACATATTACAGAAGGACAACTGCACAGCAAACTCAAAATAGGTAGGCGAAAAAATCGTTGGACAGGTCCTTGTGAAAACTACTGAATATGCATATGTTGTAATTTTCGCTCTCACAACTTTTCTTATCATAATATATACATATTTGTATGTATATATTATGATCTAGTTGATCAAAAAACTGTAAAGAACATTTGGAGAATCCTATTCGAGAGATTACATGTTATGCAAAGTTCAAACTATGTTAAAACAACAAATTGCACTCGAAAAAAAAACCCTACATATTATTATTATCACAGAATCATTATTATAATCATTATTATTATCATTATTATTACAGAAGGACAACTGCAGAGCAAACTCAAAATAGGTAGGCGAAAAATCGTTGGACAGGCCTTGTGAAAACTACTGAATATGCATATGTTGTAATTTTCGCTCTCACAACTTTTCTTATCATAATATCTATATATTTGTATGTATATATTATGATCCAGTTGATAAAAAAACTGTAAGGTACATTTGGAGAATCCTATTCTAGAGATTACATGTTATGCAAAGTTCAAACTATGTTAAAACTCGAAAAAAAACCCTACATATTACAGAAGGACAACTGCACAGCAAACTCAAAATAGGTAGGCGAAAAAATCGTTGTACAGGCCTTATGAAAACTACTGAATATGCATATGTTGTAATTTTCGCTCTCACAACTTTTCTTATCATAATATATACATATTTGTATGTATATATTATGATCTAGTTGATGAAAAAACTGTAAGGAACATTTGGATAATCCTATTCTAGAGATTACATGTTATGCAAAGTTCAAACTATGGTAAAACAACAAATTGCACTCGAAAAAAAACCCTACATATTACAGAAGGACAACTGCACAGCAAACTCAAAATAGGTAGGCGAAAAAATCGTTGGACAGGTCCTTGTGAAAACTACTGAATATGCATATGTTGTAATTTTCGCTCTCACAACTTTTCTTATCATAATCTATACATATTTCTATGTATATGTTATGATCTAGTTGATCAAAAAACTGTAAGGAACATTTGGAGAATATTATTCTAGAGATTACATGTTATGCAAAGTTCAAACTATGTTAAAACAACAAATTGCACTCGAAAAAAAAAACCCTACATATTACAGAAGGACAACTGCACAGCAAACTCAAAATAGGTAGGCGAAAAAATCGTTGGACAGGTCCTTGTGAAAACTACTGAATATGCATATGTTGTAATTTTCGCTCTCACAACTTTTCTTATCATAATCTATACATATTTCTATGTATATGTTATGATCTAGTTGATCAAAAAACTGTAAGGAACATTTGGAGAATCCTATTCTGGAGATTACATGTTATGCAAAGTTCAAACTATGTTAAAACAACAAATTGCACTCGAAAAAAAAACCCTACATATTACAGAAGGACAACTGCACAGCAAACTCAAAATAGGTAGGCGAAAAAATTGTTGGACAGGTCCTTGTGAAAACTACTGAATATGCATATGTTGTAATTTTCGCTCTCACAACTTTTCTTATCATAATATATACATATTTCTATGTATATGTTATGATCTAGTTGATCAAAAAACTGTAAGGAACATTTGGAAAATCCTATTCTAGAGATTACATGTTATGCAAAGTTCAAATTATGTTAAAACAACAAATTGCACTCGAAAAAAAAACCCTACATATTACAGAAGGACAACTGCACAGCAAACTCAAAATAGGTAGGCGAAAAAATCGTTGGACAGGTCCTTGTGAAAACTACTGAATATGCATATGTTGTAATTTTCGCTCTCACAACTTTTCTTATCAAAATATATACATATTTCTATGTATATGTTATGATCTAGTTGATCAAAAAACTGTAAGGAACATTTGGAAAATCCTATTCTAGAGATTACATGTTATGCAAAGTTCAAACTATGTTAAAACAACAAATTACACTCGAAAAAAAAAACCCTACATATTACAGAAGGACAACTGCACAGCAAACTCAAAATAGGTAGGCGAAAAAATCGTTGGACAGGTCCTTGTGAAAACTACTGAATATGCATATGTTGTAATTTTCGCTCTCACAACTTTTCTTATCATAATATATACATATTTGTATGTACATATTATGATCTAGTTGATCAAAAAACTGTAAAGAACATTTGGAGAATCCTATTCGAGAGATTACATGTTATGCAAAGTTCAAACTATGTTAAAACAACAAATTGCACTCGAAAAAAAAACCCTACATATTATTATTATCACAGAATCATTATTATAATCATTATTATTATCATTATTATTACAGAAGGACAACTGCACAGCAAACTCAAAATAGGTAGGCGAAAAATCGTTGGACAGGCCTTGTGAAAACTACTGAATATGCATATGTTGTAATTTTCGCTCTCACAACTTTTCTTATCATAATATCTATATATTTGTATGTATATATTATGATCCAGTTGATGAAAAAACTGTAAGGAACATTTGGAGAATCCTATTCTAGAGATTACATGTTATGCAAAGTTCAAACTATGTTAAAACTCGAAAAAAAACCCTACATATTACAGAAGGACAACTGCACAGCAAACTCAAAATAGGTAGGCGAAAAAATCGTTGTACAGGCCTTATGAAAACTACTGAATATGCATATGTTGTAATTTTCGCTCTCACAACTTTTCTTATCATAATATATACATATTTGTATGTATATATTATGATCTAGTTGATGAAAAAACTGTAAGGAACATTTGGAGAATCCTATTCGAGAGATTACATGTTATGCAAAGTTCAATCTATGTTAAAACAAGAAATTGCACTCGAAAAAAAAACCCTACATATTACAGAAGGACAACTGCACAGCAAACTCAAAATAGGTAGGCGAAAAAATCGTTGGACAGGTCCTTGTGAAAACTACTGAATATGCATATGTTGTAATTTTCGCTCTCACAACTTTTCTTATCATAATATATACATATTTGTATGTATATATTATGATCTAGTTGATCAAAAAACTGTAAAGAACATTTGGAGAATCCTATTCGAGAGATTACATGTTATGCAAAGTTCAAACTATGTTAAAACAACAAATTGCACTCGAAAAAAAAACCCTACATATTATTATTATCACAGAATCATTATTATAATCATTATTATTATCATTATTATTACAGAAGGACAACTGCAGAGCAAACTCAAAATAGGTAGGCGAAAAATCGTTGGACAGGCCTTGTGAAAACTACTGAATATGCATATGTTGTAATTTTCGCTCTCACAACTTTTCTTATCATAATATCTATATATTTGTATGTATATATTATGATCCAGTTGATAAAAAAACTGTAAGGTACATTTGGAGAATCCTATTCTAGAGATTACATGTTATGCAAAGTTCAAACTATGTTAAAACTCGAAAAAAAACCCTACATATTACAGAAGGACAACTGCACAGCAAACTCAAAATAGGTAGGCGAAAAAATCGTTGTACAGGCCTTATGAAAACTACTGAATATGCATATGTTGTAATTTTCGCTCTCACAACTTTTCTTATCATAATATATACATATTTGTATGTATATATTATGATCTAGTTGATGAAAAAACTGTAAGGAACATTTGGATAATCCTATTCTAGAGATTACATGTTATGCAAAGTTCAAACTATGGTAAAACAACAAATTGCACTCGAAAAAAAACCCTACATATTACAGAAGGACAACTGCACAGCAAACTCAAAATAGGTAGGCGAAAAAATCGTTGGACAGGTCCTTGTGAAAACTACTGAATATGCATATGTTGTAATTTTCGCTCTCACAACTTTTCTTATCATAATCTATACATATTTCTATGTATATGTTATGATCTAGTTGATCAAAAAACTGTAAGGAACATTTGGAGAATATTATTCTAGAGATTACATGTTATGCAAAGTTCAAACTATGTTAAAACAACAAATTGCACTCGAAAAAAAAAACCCTACATATTACAGAAGGACAACTGCACAGCAAACTCAAAATAGGTAGGCGAAAAAATCGTTGGACAGGTCCTTGTGAAAACTACTGAATATGCATATGTTGTAATTTTCGCTCTCACAACTTTTCTTATCATAATCTATACATATTTCTATGTATATGTTATGATCTAGTTGATCAAAAAACTGTAAGGAACATTTGGAGAATCCTATTCTGGAGATTACATGTTATGCAAAGTTCAAACTATGTTAAAACAACAAATTGCACTCGAAAAAAAAACCCTACATATTACAGAAGGACAACTGCACAGCAAACTCAAAATAGGTAGGCGAAAAAATTGTTGGACAGGTCCTTGTGAAAACTACTGAATATGCATATGTTGTAATTTTCGCTCTCACAACTTTTCTTATCATAATTTATACATGTTTGTATGTATATATTATGATCTAGTTGATCAAAAAACTGTAAAGAACATTTGGAGAATCCTATTCGAGAGATTACATGTTATGCAAAGTTCAAACTATGTTAAAACAACAAATTGCACTCGAAAAAAAAACCCTACATATTACAGAAGGACAACTGCACAGCAAACTCAAAATAGGTAGGCGAAAAAATTGTTGGACAGGTCCTTGTGAAAACTACTGAATATGCATATGTTGTAATTTTCGCTCTCACAACTTTTCTTATCATAATTTATACATGTTTGTATGTATATATTATGATCTAGTTGATCAAAAAACTGTAAGGAACATTTGGAGAATCCTATTCGAGAGATTACATGTTATGCAAAGTTCAATCTATGTTAAAACAACAAATTGCACTCGAAAAAAAAAACCCTACACATTACAGAAGGACAACTGCACAGCAAACTCAAAATAGGTAGGCGAAAAAATCGTTGGACAGGTCCTGGTGAAAACTACTGAATATGCATATGTTGTAATTTTCGCTCTCACAACTTTTCTTATCATAATATATACATATTTCTATGTATATGTTATGATCTAGTTGATCAAAAAACTGTAAGGAACATTTGGAAAATCCTATTCTAGAGATTACATGTTATGCAAAGTTCAAATTATGTTAAAACAACAAATTGCACTCGAAAAAAAAACCCTACATATTACAGAAGGACAACTGCACAGCAAACTCAAAATAGGTAGGCGAAAAAATCGTTGGACAGGTCCTTGTGAAAACTACTGAATATGCATATGTTGTAATTTTCGCTCTCACAACTTTTCTTATCAAAATATATACATATTTCTATGTATATGTTATGATCTAGTTGATCAAAAAACTGTAAGGAACATTTGGAAAATCCTATTCTAGAGATTACATGTTATGCAAAGTTCAAACTATGTTAAAACAACAAATTACACTCGAAAAAAAAAACCCTACATATTACAGAAGGACAACTGCACAGCAAACTCAAAATAGGTAGGCGAAAAAATCGTTGGACAGGTCCTTGTGAAAACTACTGAATATGCATATGTTGTAATTTTCGCTCTCACAACTTTTCTTATCATAATATATACATATTTGTATGTACATATTATGATCTAGTTGATCAAAAAACTGTAAAGAACATTTGGAGAATCCTATTCGAGAGATTACATGTTATGCAAAGTTCAAACTATGTTAAAACAACAAATTGCACTCGAAAAAAAAACCCTACATATTATTATTATCACAGAATCATTATTATAATCATTATTATTATCATTATTATTACAGAAGGACAACTGCACAGCAAACTCAAAATAGGTAGGCGAAAAATCGTTGGACAGGCCTTGTGAAAACTACTGAATATGCATATGTTGTAATTTTCGCTCTCACAACTTTTCTTATCATAATATCTATATATTTGTATGTATATATTATGATCCAGTTGATGAAAAAACTGTAAGGAACATTTGGAGAATCCTATTCTAGAGATTACATGTTATGCAAAGTTTAAACTATGTTAAAACTCGAAAAAAAACCCTACATATTACAGAAGGACAACTGCACAGCAAACTCAAAATAGGTAGGCGAAAAAATCGTTGTACAGGCCTTATGAAAACTACTGAATATGCATATGTTGTAATTTTCGCTCTCACAACTTTTCTTATCATAATATATACATATTTGTATGTATATATTATGATCTAGTTGATGAAAAAACTGTAAGGAACATTTGGATAATCCTATTCTAGAGATTACATGTTATGCAAAGTTCAAACTATGGTAAAACAACAAATTGCACTCGAAAAAAAAACCCTACATATTACAGAAGGACAACTGCACAGCAAACTCAAAATAGGTAGGCGAAAAAATCGTTGGACAGGTCCTTGTGAAAACTACTGAATATGCATATGTTGTAATTTTCGCTCTCACAACTTTTCTTATCATAATCTATACATATTTCTATGTATATGTTATGATCTAGTTGATCAAAAAACTGTAAGGAACATTTGGAGAATCCTATTCTAGAGATTACATGTTATGCAAAGTTCAAACTATGTTAAAACAACAAATTGCACTCGAAAAAAAAAACCCTACATATTACAGAAAGACAACTGCACAGCAAACTCAAAATAGGTAGGCGAAAAAATCGTTGGACAGGTCCTTGTGAAAACTACTGAATATTCATATGTTGTAATTTTCGCTCTCACAACTTTTCTTATCATAATCTATACATATTTCTATGTATATGTTATGATCTAGTTGATCAAAAAACTGTAAGGAACATTTGGAGAATCCTATTCTAGAGATTACATGTTATGCAAAGTTCAAACTATGTTAAAACAACAAATTGCACTCGAAAAAAAAACCCTACATATTACAGAAGGACAACTGCACAGCAAACTCAAAATAGGTAGGCGAAAAAATCGTTGGACAGGTCCTTGTGAAAACTACTGAATATGCATATGTTGTAATTTTCGCTCTCACAACTTTTCTTATCATAATATATACATATTTGTATGTATATATTATGATCTAGTTGATCAAAAAACTGTAAAGAACATTTGGAGAATCCTATTCGAGAGATTACATGTTATGCAAAGTTCAAACTATGTTAAAACAACAAATTGCACTCGAAAAAAAAACCCTACATATTATTATTATCACAGAATCATTATTATAATCATTATTATTATCATTATTATTACAGAAGGACAACTGCACAGCAAACTCAAAATAGGTAGGCGAAAAATCGTTGGACAGGCCTTGTGAAAACTACTGAATATGCATATGTTGTAATTTTCGCTCTCACAACTTTTCTTATCATAATATCTATATATTTGTATGTATATATTATGATCCAGTTGATGAAAAAACTGTAAGGAACATTTGGAGAATCCTATTCTAGAGATTACATGTTATGCAAAGTTCAAACTATGTTAAAACTCGAAAAAAAACCCTACATATTACAGAAGGACAACTGCACAGCAAACTCAAAATAGGTAGGCGAAAAAATCGTTGTACAGGCCTTATGAAAACTACTGAAAATGCATATGTTGTAATTTTCGCTCTCACAACTTTTCTTATCATAATATATACATATTTGTATGTATATATTATGATCTAGTTGATGAAAAAACTGTAAGGAACATTTGGAGAATCCTATTCGAGAGATTACATGTTATGCAAAGTTCAATCTATGTTAAAACAAGAAATTGCACTCGAAAAAAAAACCCTACATATTACAGAAGGACAACTGCACAGCAAACTCAAAATAGGTAGGCGAAAAAATCGTTGGACAGGTCCTTGTGAAAACTACTGAATATGCATATGTTGTAATTTTCGCTCTCACAACTTTTCTTATCATAATATATACATATTTGTATGTATATATTATGATCTAGTTGATCAAAAAACTGTAAAGAACATTTGGAGAATCCTATTCGAGAGATTACATGTTATGCAAAGTTCAAACTATGTTAAAACAACAAATTGCACTCGAAAAAAAACCCTACATATTATTATTATCACAGAATCATTATTATAATCATTATTATTATCATTATTATTACAGAAGGACAACTGCAGAGCAAACTCAAAATAGGTAGGCGAAAAATCGTTGGACAGGCCTTGTGAAAACTACTGAATATGCATATGTTGTAATTTTCGCTCTCACAACTTTTCTTATCATAATATCTATATATTTGTATGTATATATTATGATCCAGTTGATAAAAAAACTGTAAGGTACATTTGGAGAATCCTATTCTAGAGATTACATGTTATGCAAAGTTCAAACTATGTTAAAACTCGAAAAAAAACCCTACATATTACAGAAGGACAACTGCACAGCAAACTCAAAATAGGTAGGCGAAAAAATCGTTGTACAGGCCTTATGAAAACTACTGAATATGCATATGTTGTAATTTTCGCTCTCACAACTTTTCTTATCATAATATATACATATTTGTATGTATATATTATGATCTAGTTGATGAAAAAACTGTAAGGAACATTTGGATAATCCTATTCTAGAGATTACATGTTATGCAAAGTTCAAACTATGGTAAAACAACAAATTGCACTCGAAAAAAAACCCTACATATTATTATTATCACAGAATCATTATTATAATCATTATTATTATCATTATTATTACAGAAGGACAACTGCAGAGCAAACTCAAAATAGGTAGGCGAAAAATCGTTGGACAGGCCTTGTGAAAACTACTGAATATGCATATGTTGTAATTTTCGCTCTCACAACTTTTCTTATCATAATATCTATATATTTGTATGTATATATTATGATCCAGTTGATAAAAAAACTGTAAGGTACATTTGGAGAATCCTATTCTAGAGATTACATGTTATGCAAAGTTCAAACTATGTTAAAACTCGAAAAAAAACCCTACATATTACAGAAGGACAACTGCACAGCAAACTCAAACTAGGTAGGCGAAAAAATCGTTGTACAGGCCTTATGAAAACTACTGAATATGCATATGTTGTAATTTTCGCTCTCACAACTTTTCTTATCATAATATATACATATTTGTATGTATATATTATGATCTAGTTGATGAAAAAACTGTAAGGAACATTTGGATAATCCTATTCTAGAGATTACATGTTATGCAAAGTTCAAACTATGGTAAAACAACAAATTGCACTCGAAAAAAAACCCTACATATTACAGAAGGACAACTGCACAGCAAACTCAAAATAGGTAGGCGAAAAAATCGTTGGACAGGTCCTTGTGAAAACTACTGAATATGCATATGTTGTAATTTTCGCTCTCACAACTTTTCTTATCATAATCTATACATATTTCTATGTATATGTTATGATCTAGTTGATCAAAAAACTGTAAGGAACATTTGGAGAATATTATTCTAGAGATTACATGTTATGCAAAGTTCAAACTATGTTAAAACAACAAATTGCACTCGAAAAAAAAACCCTACATATTACAGAAGGACAACTGCACAGCAAACTCAAAATAGGTAGGCGAAAAAATCGTTGGACAGGTCCTTGTGAAAACTACTGAATATGCATATGTTGTAATTTTCGCTCTCACAACTTTTCTTATCATAATCTATACATATTTCTATGTATATGTTATGATCTAGTTGATCAAAAAACTGTAAGGAACATTTGGAGAATCCTATTCTGGAGATTACATGTTATGCAAAGTTCAAACTATGTTAAAACAACAAATTGCACTCGAAAAAAAAACCCTACATATTACAGAAGGACAACTGCACAGCAAACTCAAAATAGGTAGGCGAAAAAATTGTTGGACAGGTCCTTGTGAAAACTACTGAATATGCATATGTTGTAATTTTCGCTCTCACAACTTTTCTTATCATAATATATACATATTTGTATGTATATATTATGATCTAGTTGATCAAAAAACTGTAAAGAACATTTGGAGAATCCTATTCGAGAGATTACATGTTATGCAAAGTTCAAACTATGTTAAAACAACAAATTGCACTCGAAAAAAAAACCCTACATATTACAGAAGGACAACTGCACAGCAAACTCAAAATAGGTAGGCGAAAAAATTGTTGGACAGGTCCTTGTGAAAACTACTGAATATGCATATGTTGTAATTTTCGCTCTCACAACTTTTCTTATCATAATTTATACATGTTTGTATGTATATATTATGATCTAGTTGATCAAAAAACTGTAAGGAACATTTGGAGAATCCTATTCGAGAGATTACATGTTATGCAAAGTTCAATCTATGTTAAAACAACAAATTGCACTCGAAAAAAAAAACCCTACACTTTACAGAAGGACAACTGCACAGCAAACTCAAAATAGGTAGGCGAAAAAATCGTTGGACAGGTCCTGGTGAAAACTACTGAATATGCATATGTTGTAATTTTCGCTCTCACAACTTTTCTTATCATAATATATACATATTTCTATGTATATGTTATGATCTAGTTGATCAAAAAACTGTAAGGAACATTTGGAAAATCCTATTCTAGAGATTACATGTTATGCAAAGTTCAAATTATGTTAAAACAACAAATTGCACTCGAAAAAAAAACCCTACATATTACAGAAGGACAACTGCACAGCAAACTCAAAATAGGTAGGCGAAAAAAACGTTGGACAGGTCCTTGTGAAAACTACTGAATATGCATATGTTGTAATTTTCGCTCTCACAACTTTTCTTATCAAAATATATACATATTTCTATGTATATGTTATGATCTAGTTGATCAAAAAACTGTAAGGAACATTTGGAAAATCCTATTCTAGAGATTACATGTTATGCAAAGTTCAAACTATGTTAAAACAACAAATTACACTCGAAAAAAAAAACCCTACATATTACAGAAGGACAACTGCACAGCAAACTCAAAATAGGTAGGCGAAAAAATCGTTGGACAGGTCCTTGTGAAAACTACTGAATATGCATATGTTGTAATTTTCGCTCTCACAACTTTTCTTATCATAATATATACATATTTGTATGTACATATTATGATCTAGTTGATCAAAAAACTGTAAAGAACATTTGGAGAATCCTATTCGAGAGATTACATGTTATGCAAAGTTCAAACTATGTTAAAACAACAAATTGCACTCGAAAAAAAAACCCTACATATTATTATTATCACAGAATCATTATTATAATCATTATTATTATCATTATTATTACAGAAGGACAACTGCACAGCAAACTCAAAATAGGTAGGCGAAAAATCGTTGGACAGGCCTTGTGAAAACTACTGAATATGCATATGTTGTAATTTTCGCTCTCACAACTTTTCTTATCATAATATCTATATATTTGTATGTATATATTATGATCCAGTTGATGAAAAAACTGTAAGGAACATTTGGAGAATCCTATTCTAGAGATTACATGTTATGCAAAGTTCAAACTATGGTAAAACAACAAATTGCACTCGAAAAAAAAACCCTACATATTACAGAAGGACAACTGCACAGCAAACTCAAAATAGGTAGGCGAAAAAATCGTTGGACAGGTCCTTGTGAAAACTACTGAATATGCATATGTTGTAATTTTCGCTCTCACAACTTTTCTTATCATAATCTATACATATTTCTATGTATATGTTATGATCTAGTTGATCAAAAAACTGTAAGGAACATTTGGAGAATCCTATTCTAGAGATTACATGTTATGCAAAGTTCAAACTATGTTAAAACAACAAATTGCACTCGAAAAAAAAAACCCTACATATTACAGAAAGACAACTGCACAGCAAACTCAAAATAGGTAGGCGAAAAAATCGTTGGACAGGTCCTTGTGAAAACTACTGAATATTCATATGTTGTAATTTTCGCTCTCACAACTTTTCTTATCATAATCTATACATATTTCTATGTATATGTTATGATCTAGTTGATCAAAAAACTGTAAGGAACATTTGGAGAATCCTATTCTAGAGATTACATGTTATGCAAAGTTCAAACTATGTTAAAACAACAAATTGCACTCGAAAAAAAAACCCTACATATTACAGAAGGACAACTGCACAGCAAACTCAAAATAGGTAGGCGAAAAAATCGTTGGACAGGTCCTTGTGAAAACTACTGAATATGCACATGTTGTAATTTTCGCTCTCACAACTTTTCTTATCATAATATATACATATTTGTATGTATATATTATGATCTAGTTGATCAAAAAACTGTAAAGAACATTTGGAGAATCCTATTCGAGAGATTACATGTTATGCAAAGTTCAAACTATGTTAAAACAACAAATTGCACTCGAAAAAAAAACCCTACATATTATTATTATCACAGAATCATTATTATAATCATTATTATTATCATTATTATTACAGAAGGACAACTGCACAGCAAACTCAAAATAGGTAGGCGAAAAATCGTTGGACAGGCCTTGTGAAAACTACTGAATATGCATATGTTGTAATTTTCGCTCTCACAACTTTTCTTATCATAATATCTATATATTTGTATGTATATATTATGATCCAGTTGCTGAAAAAACTGTAAGGTACATTTGGAGAATCCTATTCTAGAGATTACATGTTATGCAAAGTTCAAACTATGTTAAAACTCGAAAAAAAACCCTACATATTACAGAAGGACAACTGCACAGCAAACTCAAAATAGGTAGGCGAAAAAATCGTTGTACAGGCCTTATGAAAACTACTGAATATGCATATGTTGTAATTTTCGCTCTCACAACTTTTCTTATCATAATATATACATATTTGTATGTATATATTATGATCTAGTTGATGAAAAAACTGTAAGGAACATTTGGATAATCCTATTCTAGAGATTACATGTTATGCAAAGTTCAAACTATGGTAAAACAACAAATTGCACTCGAAAAAAAAACCCTACATATTACAGAAGGACAACTGCACAGCAAACTCAAAATAGGTAGGCGAAAAAATCGTTGGACAGGTTCTTGTGAAAACTACTGAATATGCATATGTTGTAATTTTCGCTCTCACAACTTTTCTTATCATAATCTATACATATTTCTATGTATATGTTATGATCTAGTTGATCAAAAAACTGTAAGGAACATTTGGAGAATATTATTCTAGAGATTACATGTTATGCAAAGTTCAAACTATGTTAAAACAACAAATTGCACTCGAAAAAAAAAACCCTACATATTACAGAAGGACAACTGCACAGCAAACTCAAAATAGGTAGGCGAAAAAATCGTTGGACAGGTCCTTGTGAAAACTACTGAATATGCATATGTTGTAATTTTCGCTCTCACAACTTTTCTTATCATAATCTATACATATTTCTATGTATATGTTATGATCTAGTTGATCAAAAAACTGTAAGGAACATTTGGAGAATCCTATTCTGGAGATTACATGTTATGCAAAGTTCAAACTATGTTAAAACAACAAATTGCACTCGAAAAAAAAACCCTACATATTACAGAAGGACAACTGCACAGCAAACTCAAAATAGGTAGGCGAAAAAAATTGTTGGACAGGTCCTTGTGAAAACTACTGAATATGCATATGTTGTAATTTTCGCTCTCACAACTTTTCTTATCATAATATATACATATTTGTATGTATATATTATGATCTAGTTGATCAAAAAACTGTAAAGAACATTTGGAGAATCCTATTCGAGAGATTACATGTTATGCAAAGTTCAAACTATGTTAAAACAACAAATTGCACTCGAAAAAAAAACCCTACATATTATTATTATCACAGAATCATTATTATAATCATTATTATTATCATTATTATTACAGAAGAACAACTGCACAGCAAACTCAAAATAGGTAGGCGAAAATCGTTGGACAGGCCTTGTGAAAACTACTGAATATGCATATGTTGTAATTTTCGCTCTCACAACTTTTCTTATCATAATATCTATATATTTGTATGTATATATTATGATCCAGTTGATGAAAAAACTGTAAGGAACATTTGGAGAATCCTATTCTAGAGATTACATGTTATGCAAAGTTCAAACTATGTTAAAACTCGAAAAAAAACCCTACATATTACAAAAGGACAACTGCACAGCAAACTCAAAATAGGTAGGCGAAAAAATCGTTGTACAAGCCTTGTGAAAACTACTGAATATGCATATGTTGTAATTTTCGCTCTCACAACTTTTCTTATCATAATATATACATATTTGTATGTATATATTATGATCTAGTTGATGAAAAAACTGTAAGGAACATTTGGATAATCCTATTCTAGAGATTACATGTTATGCAAAGTTCAAACTATGGTAAAACAACAAATTGCACTCGAAAAAAAAACCCTACATATTACAGAAGGACAACTGCACAGCAAAATCAAAATAGGTAGGCGAAAAAATCGTTGGACAGGTCCTTGTGAAAACTACTGAATATACATATGTTGTAATTTTCGCTCTCACAACTTTTCTTATCATAATCTATACATATTTCTATGTATATGTTATGATCTAGTTGATCAAAAAACTGTAAGGAACATTTGGAGAATCCTATTCTAGAGATTACATGTTATGCAAAGTTCAAACTATGTTAAAACAACAAATTGCACTCGAAAAAAAAACCCTACATATTACAGAAGGACAACTGCACAGCAAACTCAAAATAGGTAGGCGAAAAAATTGTTGGACAGGTCCTTGTGAAAACTACTGAATATGCATATGTTGTAATTTTCGCTCTCACAACTTTTCTTATCATAATATATACATATTTCTATGTATATGTTATGATCTAGTTGATCAAAAAACTGTAAGGAACATTTGGAGAATCCTATTCTAGAGATTACATGTTATGCAAAGTTCAAACTATGTTAAAACAACAAATTGCACTCGAAAAAAAACCCTACATATTACAGAAGGACAACTGCACAGCAAACTCAAAATATGTAGGCGAAAAAATCGTTGGACAGGTCCATTGAGACTGTAATTGGCTTTCCTAGTATGAAATGTAAGTAAAAGTTTGAAATTAATTATTTTTATTTATTATTAACGATGTCTCAAATGATCTGTCCCTTTTCCCAACATGGCCTGCGCGTCAGAAAACACAGAAGTGAACTTAAAAAGTTAGAAAACAGTATTTTAGATTATAAACAGTATTTTAAGGGACTAGCCCGTAAGCGCGAAAAATAAAAACTTTATTCTATTGAAAAAAAAAAAAATGAAGAGAATGAGGGGTCCCGTAAAGACCAAAAAGCTGAGCATTCGTGATGAAAATGAATGAACAAAAGAGCCACTTACCTGCGTCCTTTCACGTTTGGTTTCCAAAATTAAATTGAGCGAAAACATGTTAAAAGGTTGCCAGAAAGTAACGAAGTAGCCTTAGGAGGGCTACCAGAATTAAAAAACAGTCCCGTGGAGCGCCATTGAAACGAAAAAGGAATTTGAAATATGTATGTATTTAAAATAAAGTAAGTAAAAATATACATACATAAAAATATTACTGTAATGAACTGTTAGTTATGAAAAAGAAAATGATACTCAAAAGAAGTGTTAGGTGTTAAACAAAAATTATAGCAAAAAACTGTGATGAAACCTAATCAGGTATGTAACGAAAATTTAAATTCAAAAAAAAATATGAACCGAAATGAATTATCCTAAAAAATATCCGATGGAATTCATTCATGTATGTTACGAAAATTTTAATTAAATAAAAAGAAATCTTACAGGGAAACTGGCGGCGCAGCGGTCGTATCGCTGAATATTGGTTTCATGAATTTGTAACATGCATAACAGACGTCCGTCCCTCATGCAGGTAGCCGCAGTATTACCTAAACAAAAAAAATGAATTGCTTATTTAAGAACATCTTAATAAAGAAAGAAAGAAACAGAAACGGGATTAAGAAATTGTGAGGTCTTATTGAATGGTGAGAATGCAGTGTCCCTCTCTTTTTGAGTTAACTACTTCGATCTACATGTCATGTGGAAGTGAAAAGAAAATCGAATTGTTCACAGAATATCGAATGTACAGGGAGGAAATGAGTTTGACGCGCAGAACTGAACGACAATTCATTCAAAACACGCAAGGAAACAAGTAAGCAGGGTCGACAGAGGATGAGGAAATCATTAGAATTGACAATGGCATGGAAATGAATTCATAACAGGTTCGAAAAGAGTCAAAAAAAGGGCGTGAATTCGGTACCAAACGCCAGTAACGAAGCGCATTTCAATGCAGCTTTTATGTGCGTCACGCAGAAGTAAAGAATGAACACAGTGTCCCTTATCTGTTCAGGGTTTCTTTCAGATGCAAACAGAGTGGAAAAAGAAGTAAATGAATGCAGTTTCTTTCAGAGAAAAAAGGAATGAAAATAAAGTCTGTTCAAGGAAATAAACATTTAAATAATTAGTGGAAAATGCTTACACCACTTTTGAAAGTGGAATGAAAAGTTGAAATACTTTATCGGATATTGTTCTAATTCAACGGTGAGAAAGCTATGAGAGTTACATCAAACTGTTAGCAAAGGTGTGCTGTTGAATGGCATGAACTGTTGAAAGGAATTGATAGAAAACAAATTCAACAGTTAGAAAAGTAAATGTATGCAGTTTCTCTCAGAGAAAAAAAGGAATGAAAATAGTATAGTTCCGTTTCTTGACACTACGTGGCGCCACCACATACCAAGGAAATCCCACAGGAGGTGCTATTACGCCTCCCAACAACAATCTTTATTCCTTTTTGGATCTTCCTGCGTGCTGGCTGCTGTTTGACGTCGGTCCTGCGGTGTTGCTGTCTGTAAGTATTCTTGTAAGTATTTTTTAATACTTTCTTGCTTTCTTAGTGCATATTATTTTGCATTAGTGATATACTATGCCTGCTAATTTGTCTTCAGTTACAGGTGAGTCTCCCGACCACGCTGTAGACGTACCCCCACGTGCTACTAGAATAGTGAAGAGAGAAGTGCCCCCGGACGGAAACCGAGCATGGCTATTTGTGTTTATAGCCTACCTCCTGTCGGTTGTAGTTTCGGGGCTTCCTCCGTGCTTTGGCCCAATAAAGGCTGCAATTACGGAGGAGTTTCCAGACACTTCGACAAGTACCCTTGGCCAATTTCCATCTTTGGACAGAAACTTGAGTCTTTTGCTTTCCCCCATAGCTACTCTTGTGGTACTGAAATGTGGTCCTCGTTTGAGTCTTTTTCTAGGACTTTTTTCTGTAATTGGACTAGGTTTAAGTTGTTTTGCTAAATGTGCTGGCTTCCTAGTTTTCAGTTACGGAGTTGTGGTCGGGGTCGGTTCCAGTTTAATAGTTGCAAGTTTGCTCTCCCAAATTGCAGCTTTGTTTACCTCCCGCAAGCCTTGTATATGTGCGGAGAGTGTACGGGGGCATTTGTGCTTCCTTTTTTAATCGATTTTCTTTTAGGTGAGTACGGTTGGCGCATGGTATTTTTTGTTTTATGTGTTTTGAATGTGCCCACCTGTTTGGCTGCTGCTGCGTTTGAGAGGCCCGAATTTTATTTTGTCGAAATTTCCGAGGAAGTGGAAATTAAGAATCCTACGGAAGAAGAAAGGCCAGAAATGGTTGTTCCTATTCCCGAGGTTCCAATTTCAAGCTCCTTGAAATTATGGCATAATATCAGGGACTCAACAGGGTTGACGCTCCTGAAGAAATGGGAGTT
>NC_140773.1:161386200-161388700 GCF_044657685.1 Stegodyphus dumicola
TGATCTAGTTGATGGAAAAACTGTAAGGAACATTTGGAGAATCCTATTCTAGAGATTACATGTTATGCAAAGTTCAAACTATGTTAAAACAACAAATTGCACTCGAAAAAAAAACCCTACATATTACAGAAGGACAACTGCACAGCAAACTCAAAATAGGTTGGCGAAAAAATCGTTGGACAGGTCCTTGTGAAAACTACTGAATATGCATATGTTGTAATTTTCGCTCTCACAACTTTTCTTATCATAATATATACATATTTCTATGTATATGTTATGATCTAGTTGATCAAAAAACTGTAAGGAACATTTGGAGAATCCTATTCGAGAGATTACATGTTATGCAAAGTTCAATCTATGTTAAAACAACAAATTGCACTCGAAAAAAAACCCTACATATTACAGAAGGACAACTGCACAGCAAACTCAAAATAGGTAGGCGAAAAATCGTTGGACAGGTCCTTGTGAAAACTACTGAATATGCATATGTTGTAATTTTCGCTCTCACAACTTTTCTTATCATAATATATACATATTTGTATGTATATATTATCATCTAGTTGATCAAATAACTGTAAGGAACATTTGGAGAATCCTATTCTAGAGTTACATGTTATGCAAAGTTCAAACTATGTTAAAACAACAAACTGCACTCGAAAAAAACCCTACATATTACAGAAGGACAACTGCACAGCAAACTCAAAATAGGTAGGCGAAAAATCGTTGGACAGGTCCTTGTGAAAACTACTGATTATTCATATGTTGTAATTTTCGCTCTCACAACTTTTCTTATCATAATATATACATATTTGTATGTATATATTATGATCTAGTTGATCAAAAAACTGTAAGGAACATTTGGAGAATCCTATTCTAGAGATTACATGTTATGCAAAGTTCAATGTATGTTAAAACAACAAATTGCACTCGAAAAAAAAACCGTACATATTACAGAAGGACAACTGCACAGCAAACTCAAAATAGGTAGGCGAAAAAATCGTTGGACAGGTCCATTGAGACTGTAATTGGCTTTCCTAGTGTGAAATGTAAGTAAAAGTTTGGAATTAATTATTTTTATTTATTATTAACGATGTCTCAAATGACCTGTCCTTTTCCCAACATGGCCTGCGCGTCAGAAAACACAGAAGTGAACTTAAAAAGTTAGAAAACAGTATTTTAGATTATAAACAGTATTTTAAGGGACTAGCCCGTAAGCGAAAAAATTAAAACTTTATTCTATTGAAAAAAAAAATGATGAAAATGAGGGGTCCCGTAAAGACCAAAAAGCTGAGCATTCGTGATGAAAATGAATGAACAAAAGAGCCACATACCTGCGTCCTTACACGTTTGGTTTCCAAAATTAAATTGAGCGAAAACGTGTTAAAAGGTTGCCAGAAAGTAACGAAGTAGCCTTAGGAGGGCTACCAGAATTAAAAAACAGTCACGTGAAAGCTCCATTGAAATGAAAAAGGAATTTGAAATATGTATGTATTTAAATTAAAGTAAATAAAAATATACATACATAAAAATATTACTGTAATGAACTGTTAGTTATGAAAAAGAAAATGATACTCAAAAGAAGTGTTAGGTGTTAAACAAAAATTATAAGCAAAAAACTGTGATGAAACCTAATCAGGTATGTAACGAAAATTTAAATTAAAAAAAATATGAACCGAAATGAATTATCCTAAAAAATATCCGATGGAATTCATTCATGTATGTTACGAAAATTTTAATTAAATAAAAAGAAATCTTACAGGGAAACTGGCGGCGCAGCGGTCGGATCGCTGAATATTGGTTTCATGAATTTGTAACATGCATATCAGACGTCCGTCCCTCATGCAGGTAGCCGCAGTATTACCTAAACAAAAAAAAAATGAATTGCTTATTTACGAACATCTTAATAAAGAAAGAAAGAAACAGAAACGGGATTAAGAAATTGCGAGGTCTTATTAATGGCTAGACACCCAATAAAGTAAAATGAAATCTTTAATTAATCAAAATACGGACATGGGAATAAATAACAGGAATCTCAGCGATGAGTAAAACGCGTACAAGAACATGTAAAAACAGAAGGCGAAAAATTCTCTTTTGCAGAAGAAAATGTGTGTGTGGGGGGGGGAGTAGCCTCACAAAATAAGAGAAGTAAATAAAGATAAGATACGTGGAAGTACAGGAACAGAGGCATAGAAATTAATATTTATTCAGTGCAAAATCTAGTAAATAAATGAACCTAAACTGTTGAGGTCAGTTTTAATCAACAGTTCGTGATCATTCATGGAAAACTTTCTTAAACTGACGTTTGGTCTTCTTCAGAGAATATGGAATGTACAGGGAGGAAATGAAAGAGTGGTAGAATGCAGTGTCCTGCAGTTTAAGACATTGGGGAAGTGTTACCGATCAGCAACCGCAACTTCCACCCGATTGTAAATTTTTTTGTAATTTAGTATGTAATTTTTTTAAAGTGTTTTCATGTGTAATTTCTTGTATATATGTATAT
>NC_140773.1:161391200-161426200 GCF_044657685.1 Stegodyphus dumicola
TTGATGAAAAATCTGTAAGGAACATTTGGAGAATCCTATTCTAGAGATTACATGTTATGCAAAGTTCAAACTATGCTAAAACAACAAATTGCACTCGAAAAAAAACCCTACATATAACAGAAGGACAACTGCACAGCAAACTCAAAATAGGTAGGCGAAAAAATCGTTGGACAGGTCAATTGAGACTGTAATTGGCTTTCCTAGTATGAAATGTAAATAAAAGTTTGAAATTAATTATTTTTATTTATTATTAACGATGTCTCAAATGACCTGTCCCTTTTCCCAACATGGCCTGCGC
This sequence comes from Stegodyphus dumicola, assembly GCF_044657685.1. NCBI lineage: Eukaryota > Metazoa > Arthropoda > Arachnida > Araneae > Eresidae > Stegodyphus > Stegodyphus dumicola. The sequence continues at coordinate 161,391,499 of NC_140773.1, forward strand.
GTCAGAAAACACAGAAGTGAACTTAAAAAGTTAGAAAACAGTATTTTAGATTATAAACAGTATTTTAAGGGACTAGCCCGTAAGCGCAAAAAATAAAAAACTTTATTCTATTGAAAAAAAAATATGAAGAGAATGAGGGGTCCCGTAAAGACCAAAAAGCTGAGCATTCGTGATGAAAATGAATGAACAAAAGAGCCACATACCTGCGTCCTTACACGTTTGGTTTCCAAAATTAAATTGAGCGAAAACGTGTTAAAAGGTTGCCAGAAAGTAACGAAGTAGCCTTAGGAGGGCTACCAGAATTAAAAAACAGTCACGTGGAAGCACCATTGAAAGGAAAAAGGAATTTGAAATATGTATGTTTTTAAAATAAAGTAAATAAAAATATACATACATAAAAATATTACTGTAATGAACTGTTAGTTATGAAAAAGAAAATGATACTCAAAAGAAGTGTTAGGTGTTAAACAAAAATTATAAGCAAAAAACTGTGATGAAACCTAATCAGGTATGTAACGAAAATTTAAATTAAAAAAAAATATGAACCGAAATGAATTATCCTAAAAAATATCCGATGGAATTCATTCATGTATGTTACGCAAATTTTAATTAAATAAAAAGAAATCTTACAGGGAAACTGGCGGCGCAGCGGTCGGATCGCTGAATATTGGTTTCATGAATTTGTAACATGCATAACAGACGTCCGTCCCTCATGCAGGTAGCCGCAGTATTACCTAAACAAAAAAAATGAATTGCTTATTTAAGAACATCTTAATAAAGAAAGAAAGAAACAGAAACGGGATTAAGAAATTGTGAGGTCTTATTAATGGCTAGACACCCAATAAAATAAAATGAAATCTTTAATTAATCAAAATACGGACATGGGAATAAATAACATGAATCTCAGCGATGAGTAAAACGCGTACAAGAACATGTAAAAACAGAAGGCGAAAAATTCTCTTTTGCAGAAGAAAATGTGTGTGTGTGTGGGGGGGGAAGTATCCTCACAAAATAAGAGAAGTAAATAAAGATAAGATACGTGGAAGTACAGGAACAGAGGCATAGAAATTAATATTTATTCAATGCAAAATCTAGTAAATAAATGAACCTAAACTTTTGAGGTCAGTTTTAATCAACAGTTCGTGATCATTCATGGAAAACTTTCTTAAACTGACGTTTGGTCTTCTTCACAGAGTATGGAATGTACAGGGAGGAAATGAAAGAGTGGTAGAATGCAGTGTCCTTCTCTTTTTTAGTTAACTACTTCGATCTACATGTCATGTGGAAGTGAAAAGAAAATCGAATTGTTCACAGAATATCGAACGTACAGGGAGGAAATGAGTTTGACGCGCAGAACTGAACGACAATGCATTCAAAACACACAAGGAAACAAGTACGCAGGGTCGACAGAGGATGAGGAAATCATTAGAATTGACAATGGCATGGAAATGAATTCATAACAGGTTCGAAAAGAGTCAAAAAAAGGGCGTGAATTCGGTACCAAACGCCAGTAACGAAGCGGATTTCAATGCAGCTGTTATGTGCGTCACGCAGAAGTAAAGAATGAACACAGTGTCCCTTATCTGTTCAGGGTTTCTTTCAGATGCAAACAGAGTGGAAAAAGAAGTAAATGAATGCAGTTTCTTTCGGAGAAAAAAAGGAATGAAAATAGTATACTTCCGTTTTTTTTACACTAGGTGGCGCCACCACATACCAAGGAAATCCTAGAGGAGCAGCTATTACGCCTCCCAACAACAATCTTTATTCCTTTTTGGATCTTCCTGCGTGTTGGCTGCTGTTTGACGTCGCTCCTGCGGTGTTGCTGTTAGTAAGTATTCTAGTAAGTATTTTTTCAATATTTTCTTGCCTACTTAGTGCCCTGTATTAGTGATATTATGTCTGCTAATATGTCTTCAGTTACAGGTGAGTATCCCGACCACATTGTAGACGTACCGCCACGTCCTACGAAGAGAATGGTGAAGAGAGAAGTGCCCCCGGACGGAAACCGAGCATGGCTATTTTTATTTATAGCCTACCTCCTGTCGGTTGTAGTTTGGGGGCTTCCTCCGTGCTTTGGCCCAATAAAGGCAGCAATTACGGAGGAGTTTCCAGACACTTCGCAGAGTACCCTTGGCCAATTTCCATCTTTGGTCAGTAACTTGAGTCTTTTGCTGTCACCCATAGCTACTCTTGTGGTACTGAAATGTGGTCCTCGTTTGAGTCTTTTTCTAGGAGGACTTTTTTCTGTAATTAAACTAGGTTTAAGTTGTTTTGCTAAATGTGCTGGCTTCCTAGTTTTCAGTTACGGAGTTGTGGTCGGGATCGGTTCCAGTTTAATAGTTGCAAGTTTGCTCTCCCAAATTGCAGCTTTGTTTACCTCCCGCAAGCCTTTAGCTTTTGCCTGGTATATGTGCGGAGAGTGTACGGGGGCATTTGTGCTTCCTTTTTTAATCGATTTTCTTTTAGGTGAGTACGGGTGGCGCATGGTATTTTTTGTTTTATGTGTTTTGAATGTGCCCACCTGTTTGGCTGCTGCTGCGTTCGAGAGGCCCGAATTTTATTTTGTCGAAATTTCCGAGGAAGTGGAAATTAAGAATCCTACGGAAGAAGAAAGGCCAGAAATGGTTGTTCCTATTCCCGAGGTTCCAATTTCAAGCTCCTTGAAATTATGGCATAATATCAGGGACTCAACAGGGTTGACGCTCCTGAAGAAATGGGAGTTGTGGTTGATGTTGGTGGCTATTGCTTCTCACGGATTTGGCAGTGCAGGCTTGAAGTCCATTTTTGAGAATGGCCTGAAGGAACACGAGTTCCCGATAGGACATACGTACTGCTTCTTGATGACGGTGTTTGTTCGATTCACATACGGCTTGTTTAGTGGGCAGTCTCGGATTACAAGGAACTTGGAATACTTCCTATCGTCCTTGGCCAATGTTGGTGGCGCTATTTTAATGCTGGGCGTAGGTTGCGAGACAGTTGCTCACTATCTGGTCGTTTTGTGTCTAATGGCTATCGGCAATGGGATTTGGGGAGTTCTGACACCCGTCGTTATCGGCGAGAACGTAGGTTCTATCCCCAAAGCTTTCGCTTGGATCAAATGTATCCGGGGAATTCTGGCTCTCCTCTTCCCATTGTTGAAAGACCATGTGAAGGAAGACCGTGGTCAAGAGGTGGTGGACGCGATGAGTGCTGCGCTGGCAAGTTCGGCGGCAATAGTTTCACTTCTCTTTTTTCTGTTTAAGACATTGGGGAACTGTTACCGATCAGCAACCGCAACTTCCACCCGATTGTAAATTTTTTTGTAATTTAGTATGTAATTTTTTTAAAGTGTTTTCATGTGTAATTTCGTGTATATATGTATATTTTGACGCTTAACTAATTTAGTTATCAGCGTATTTTTTTAATTGATTGTACATTTTTATGTGAACTTGACAAGCGTCAGACTTGCTTTGATCGCTTATTATTTTAGTGCTTAATATGCTTTCTTGTTTAACGCGAAACTTTTAAAGTTTTGAGTGTTTTTTTAATTGATTGTATATTTTATGTGAACTTGACAAGCGTCAGACTTCCTTTGATCGCTTATTATTTTAGTGCTTAATATGTTTTAAAATATTGCATGCTTTCTTGTTTAACGCGAAACTTTTAAAGTTTTGAGTTTTTGTTTTTATAGTATAAATTTATGCATAATGATTGAACAGACTGGTTGCATGGGGTTTTCGTGGTTTCCCTCATGTGTCACGTAAATACGGACCAGTTTTTTCAAGTCATTTTTGTATTTTATGTGAGAAGTCCTCCACGAAGGCATAAAATAAAGTTGAATGTAAATGAACACAAATAAATAAAACTGAAAACAAGCATGTTACAGGGGGGAGACACAAATGCACAAATTCAATAAATATTTAAATAGGAATTTAACTGAATATACACACATCTATATAAACACATGCTACACACATTATAATTTGGAATTAAAAGAACATAAATAAAGTAGAAATATACATATAAAGAACATGCAAGAGGGAGGGAAACACGTATGTAAAATGTAAGGCTACTTTCACAGCACATACTCGGGATTTCATAGCTGCACTTGCACTCATTCAATAAATATTTAAATAGAAATTAAATTGAATACACACACATCTATATGAACACATTAATTGTTAGATAGAGTTACATTAATTGTTAGTATTATTGGAGTTAAATTAATTGTTACATTAATTGTTAGTATTATTGGAGTTACATTAATTGTTAGTATTATAGGAGTTACATTAATTGTTAGAAGGATTGTTAGAAGGACATTGTTAGAAGGGGGGAAACGCATATATGATATGTAAGGCTACTATCACAGATTTTCGGGATTTCACACATGCAATAAATCAATAAATATTTCAATAGAAATTTAATCAAACACAAGAAACACATCTATATACATGCTCTCTCTCTCTCTCTCACTCACTCACTCACTCACTCACTCACTCACTCTCTCTGTCTCTATCTATCTATCTATCTATCTATCTATCTATTTATCTATCTATCTATCTGTCTGTCTATCTATCTATCTGTCTGTCTATCTATCTGTCTATCTATCTATCTGTCTGTCTATCTATCTAACTCTATCTATCTGTCTGTCTGTCTATCTATCTATCTATCTGTCTCTCTCTCTATCTATCTGTCTGTCTATCTCTCTATATATCTATCTATCTGTCTCTATCTATCTGTCTGTCTATCTATCTAACTCTATCTATCTATCTATCTGTCTGTCTATCTATCTAACTCTATCTATCTATCTATCTATCTATATAACTCTATCTATCTATCTATCTGTCTATCTGTCTAACTCTAGCTATCTATCTGTCTGTCTATCTATCTAACTCTATCTATATAACTCTATCTATCTATCTATCTATCTATCTATCTATCTATCTGTCTATCTGTCTAACTCTATCTATCTATCTGTCTGTCTATCTATCTAACTCTATCTATCTGTCTATCTATCTATCTATCTATCTATCTGTCTATCTGTCTAACTCTAGCTACCTATCTGTCTGTCTATCTATCTAACTCTATCTATCTGTCTATCTATCTATCTATCTATCTATCTATCTATCTATCTGTCTATCTATCTATCTGTCTATCTATCTATCTATCTGTCTATCTATCTGTCTATCTATCTGTCTGTCTGTCTGTCTATCTATCTGTCTGTCTGTCTGTCTATCTATCTATCTCTCTCTCTATATATATATGTCTGTCTATCTATCTATCTATCTATCTCTATCTATCTATCTATCTGTCTGTCTATCTATGTACCTATCTATCTATCTATCTATCTATCTATCTATCTCTATCTATCTATCTATCTATCTATCTATCTATCTATCTATCTATCTATCTATCTATCTATCTATTTTTATTCGAACTTGTGAAAACTACTGAATATGCATATGTTGTAATTTTCGCTCTCACAACTTTTCTTATCATAATATATACATATTTGTATGTATATATTATGATCTAGTTGATCAAAAAACTGTAAGGAACATTTGGAGAATCCTATTCTAGAGATTACATGTTATGCAAAGTTCAAACTATGTTAAAACAACAAATTGCACTCGAAAAAGAACCCTACATATTACAGAAGGACAACTGCACAGCAAACTCAAAATAGGTAGGCGAAAAATCGTTAGACAGGTCGTTGTGAAAACTACTGAATATGCATATGTTGTAATTTTCGCTCTCACAACTTTTCTTATCATAATATATACATATTTGTATGTATATATTATGATCTAGTTGATCAAAAAACTGTAAGGAACATTTGGAGAATCCTATTCTAGAGATTACATGTTATGCAAAGTTCAAACTATGTTAAAACAACAAATTGCACTCGAAAAAAACCCTACATATTACAGAAGGACAACTGCACAGCAAACTCAAAATAGGTAGGCGAAAAATCGTTGGACAGGTCCTTGTGAAAACTACTGAATATGCATATGTTGTAATTTTCGCTCTCACAACTTTTCTTATCATAATATATACATATTTGTATGTATATATTATGATCTACTTGATCAAAAAACTGTAAGGAACATTTGGAGAATCCTATTCTAGAGATTACATGTTATGCAAAGTTCAATCTATGTTAAAACAACAAATTGCACTCGAAAAAAAAAACCGTACATACTACAGAAGGACAACTGCACAGCAAACTCAAAATAGGTAGGCGAAAAAATCGTTGGATAGGTCCATTGAGACTGTAATTGGCTTTCCTAGTATGAAATGTAAGTAAACGTTTGAAATTAATTATTTTTATTTATTATTAACGATGTCTCAAATGACTTGTCCCTTTTCCCAACATGGCCTGCGCGTCAGAAAACACAGAAGTGAACTTAAAAAGTTAGAAAACAGTATTTTAGATTATAAACAGTATTTTAAGGGACTAGCCCGTAAGCGCAAAAAATAAAAACTTTATTCTATTGAAAAAAAAATGAAGAGAATGAGGGGTCCCGTAAAGACCAAAAAGCTGAGCATTTGTGATGAAAATGAATGAACAAAAGAGCCACATACCTGCGTCCTTACACGTTTGGTTTCCAAAATTAAATTGAGCGAAAACGTGTTTAAAGGTTGCCAGAAAGTAACGAAGTAGCCTTAGGAGGGCTACCAGAATTAAAAAACAGTCACGTGGAAGCGCCATTGAAATAAAAAAGGAATTTGAAATATGTATGTATTTAAAATAAAGTAAATAAAAATATACATACATAAAATTATTACTGTAATGAACTGTTAGTTATGAAAAAGAAAATGATACTCAAAAGAAGTGTTAGGTGTTAAACAAAAATTATAGCAAAAAACTGTGATGAAACCTAAACAGGTATGTAACGAAAATTTAAATTAAAAAAAAATATGAACCGAAATGAATTATCCTAAAAAATATCCGATGGAATTCATTCATGTATGTTACGAAAATTTTAATTAAATAAAAAGAAATCTTACAGGGAAACTGGCGGCGCAGCGGTCGGATCGCTGAATATTGGTTTCATGAATTTGTAACATGCATAACAGACGTGCGTCCCTCATGCAGGTAGCCGCAGTATTACCTAAAAAAAAACAAAAATGAATTGCTTATTTAAGAATATCTTATTAAAGAAAGAAAGAAACAGAAACGGGATTAAGAAATTGTGAGGTCTTATTAATGGCTAGACACCCAATAAAATAAAATGAAAACTTTAATTAATCAAAATACGGACATGGGAATAAATAACAGGAATCTCAGCGATGAGTAAAACGCGTACAAGAACATGTAAAAACAGAAGGCGAAAAATTCTCTTTTGCAGAAGAAAATGTGTGTGGGGGGGGAAGTAGCCTCACAAAATAAGAGAAGTAAATAAAGATAAGATACGTGGAAGTACAGGAACAGAGGCATAGAAATTAATATTTATTCAGTGCAAAATCTAGTAAATAAATGAACCTAAACTGTTGAGGACAGTTTTAATCAACACTTCGTGATCATTCATGGAAAACTTTCTTAAACTGACGTTTGGTCTTCTTCACAGAGTATGGAATGTACAGGGAGGAAATGAAAGAGTGGTAGAATGCAGTGTCCTTCTCTTTTTTAGTTAACTACTTCGATCTACATGTCATGTGGAAGTGAAAAGAAAATCGAATTGTTCACAGAATATCGAACGTACAGGGAGGAAATGAGTTTGACGCGCAGAACTGAACGACAATGCATTCAAAACACACAAGGAAACAAGTACGCAGGGTCGACAGAGGATGAGAAAATCATTAGAATTGACAATGGCATGGAAATGAATTCATAACAGGTTCGAAAAGAGTCAAAAAAAGGGCGTGAATTCGGTACCAAACGCCAGTAACGAAGCGCATTTCAATGCAGCTGTTATGTGCGTCACGCAGAAGTAAAGAATGAACACAGTGTCCCTTATCTGTTCAGGGTTTCTTTCAGATGCAAACAGAGTGGAAAAAGAAGTAAATGAATGCAGTTTCTTTCGGAGAAAAAAAGGAATGAAAATAGTATACTTCCGTTTTTTTACACTAGGTGGCGCCACCACATACCAAGGAAATCCCAGAGGAGCAGCTATTACGCCTCCCAACAACAATCTTTATTCCTTTTTGGATCTTCCTGCGTGTTGGCTGCTGTTTGACGTCGCTCCTGCGGTGTTGCTGTTAGTAAGTATTCTAGTAAGTATTTTTTCAATACTTTCTTGCCTACTTAGTGCCCTGTATTAGTGATATTATGTCTGCTAATATGTCTTCAGTTACAGGTGAGTCTCCCGACCACATTGTAGACGTACCCCCACGTCCTACGAAGAGAATGGTGAAGAGAGAAGTGCCCCCGGACGGAAACCGGGCATGGCTATTTGTGTTTATAGCTTACCTCCTGTCGTTTGTAGTTTCGGGGCTTCCTCCGTGCTTTGGCCCAATAAAGGCTGCAATTACGGAGGAGTTTCCAGACACTTCGCAGAGTACCCTTGGCCAATTTCCATCTTTGGTCAGTAACTTGAGTCTTTTGCTGTCACCCATAGCTACTCTTGTGGTACTGAAATCTGGTCCTCGTTTGAGTCTTTTTTTAGGAGGACTTTTTTCTGTAATTGGACTAGGTTTAAGTTGTTTTGCTAAATGTGCTGGCTTCCTAGTTTTCAGTTACGGAGTTGTGGTCGGGATCGGTTCCAGTTTAATAGTTGCAAGTTTGCTCTCCCAAATTGCAGCTTTGTTTACCTACCGCAAGCCTTTAGCTTTTGCCTTGTATATGTGCGGAGAGTGTACGGGGGCATTTGTGCTTCCTTTTTTAATCGATTTTCTTTTAGGTGAGTACGGGTGGCGCATTGTATTTTTTGTTTTATGTGTTTTGAATGTGCCCACCTGTTTGGCTGCTGCTGCGTTCGAGAGGCCCGAATTTTATTTTGTCGAAATTTCCGAGGAAGTGGAAATTAAGAATCCTACGGAAGAAGAAAGGCCAGAAATGGTTGTTCCTATTCCCGAGGTTCCAATTTCAAGCTCCTTGAAATTATGGCATAATATCAGGGACTCAACAGGGTTGACGCTCCTGAAGAAATGGGAGTTGTGGTTGATGTTGGTGGCTATTGCTTCTCACGGATTTGGCAGTGGAGGCTTGAAGTCCATTTTTGAGAATGGCCTGAAGGAACACGAGTTCCCGATAGGACATACGTACTGCTTCTTGATGACGGTGTTTGTTCGATTCACATACGGCTTGTTTAGTGGGCAGTCTCGGATTCCAAGGAACTTGGAATACTTCCTATCGTCCTTGGCCAATGTTGGTGGCGCTATTTTAATGCTGGGCGTAGGTTGCGAGACAGTGGCTCACTATCTGGTCGTTTTGTGTCTAATGGCTATCGGCAATGGGATTTGGGGAGTTCTGACACCCGTCGTTATCGGCGAGAACGTAGGTTCTATCCCCAAGGCTTTCTCTTGGATCAAATGTATCCGGGGAATTCTGGCTCTCCTCTTCCCATTGTTGAAAGACCATGTGAAGGAAGACCGTGATCAAGAGGTGGTGGACGCGATGAGTGCTGCGCTGGCAAGTTCGGCGGCAATAGTTTCACTTCTCTTTTTTCTGTTTAAGACATTGCGGAAGTGTTACCGATCAGCAACCGCAACTTCCACCCGATTGTAAATTTTTTTGTAATTTAGTATGTAATTTTTTTAAAGTGTTTTCATGTGTAATTTCTTGTATATATGTATATTTTGACGCTTAACTAATTTAGTTATCAGCGTATTTTTTTAATTGATTGTACATTTTTATGTGAACTTGACAAGCGTCAGACTTGCTTTGATCGCTTATTATTTTAGTGCTTAATATGCTTTCTTGTTTAACGCGAAACTTTTATAGTTTTGAGTGTTTTTTTAATTGATTGTATATTTTATGTGAACTTGACAAGCGTCAGACTTCCTCTGATCGCTTATTATTTTAGTGCTTAATATGTTTTAAAAAATTGCATGCTTTCTTGTTTAACGCGAAACTTTTTAAGTTTTGAGTTTTTGTTTTTATAGTATAAATTTATGCATAATGATTGAACAGACTGGTTGCATGGGGTTTTCGTGGTTTCCCTCATGTGTCACGTAAATACGGACCAGTTTTTTCAAGTCATTTTTGTATTTTATGTGAGAAGTCCTCCACGAAGGCATAAAGTAAAGTTCAATGTAAATGAACACAAATAAATAAAACTGAAAACAAGCATGTTACAGGGGGGGAGACACAAATGCACAAATTCAATAAATATTTAAATAGGAATTTAACTGAATATACACACATCTATATAAACACATGCTACACACATTATAATTTGGAATTAAAAGAACATAAATAAAGTAGAAATATACATATAAAGAACATGCAACAGGGAGGGAAACACGTATGTAAAATGTAAAGCTACTTTCACAGCACATACTCGGGATTTCATCGCTGCACTTGCACTCATTCAATAAATATTTAAATAGAAATTAAATTGAATACACAAACATCTATATGAACACATTAAATGTTAGAAGGAGTTACATTAATTGTTAGTATTATTGGAGTTAAATTAATTGTTACTTTAATTGTTAGTATTATTGGAGTTACATTAATTGTTACATTAATTGTTAGCATTATTGGAGTTACATTAATTGTTAGAAGGATTGTTAGAAGGACATTGTTAGAAGGAGGGAAACGCATATATGATATTTAAGGCTACTATCACAGATTTTCGGGATTTCACACATGCAATAAATCAATAAATATTTCAATAGAAATATAATCAAACACAAAAAACACATCTATATACATGTTCTCTCTCCCTCTCTCTCTCTCTCTCACTCACTCACTCACTCACTCTCTCTCTCTATCTATCTATCTATCTATCTATATATCTATCTATCTATCTGTCTGTCTATCTATCTATCTGTCTGTCTATCTACCTATCTATCTGTGTCTGTCTATCTATCTATCTGTCTGTCTATCTATCTAACTCTATCTATCTGTCTGTCTCTCTATCTATCTATCTGTCTCTCTCTATCTATCTATCTGTCTGTCTATCTATCTATATATCTATCTATCTGTCTGTCTATCTATCTAACTCTATCTATCTATCTATCTATCTATCTATATAACTCTATCTATCTATCTATCTATCTATATAACTCTATCTATCTATCTATCTATCTATCTATCTATTTTTATTCGAACTTGTGAAAACTACTGAATATGCATATGTAGTAATTTTCGCTCTCACAACTTTTCTTATCATAATATATACATATTTGTATGTATATATTATGATCTAGTTGATCAAATAACTGTAAGGAACATTTGGAGAATCCTATTCTAGAGTTACATGTTATGCAAAGTTCAAACTATGTTAAAACAACAAACTGCACTCGAAAAAAAACCCTACATATTACAGAAGGACAACTGCACAGCAAACTCAAAATAGGTAGGCGAAAAATCGTTGGACAGGTCCTTGTGAAAACTACTGAATATTCATATGTTGTAATTTTCGCTCTCACAACTTTTCTTATCATAATATATACATATTTGTATGTATATATTATGATCTAGTTGATCAAAAAACTGTAAGGAACATTTGGAGAATCCTATTCTAGAGATTACATGTTATGCAAAGTTCAATCTATGTTAAAACAACAAATTGCACTCGAAAGAAAAACCGTACATATTACAGAAGGACAACTGCACAGCAAACTCAAAATAGGTAGGCGAAAATATCGTTGGACAGGTCCATTGAGACTGTAATTGGCTTTCCTAGTATGAAATGGAAGTAAAAGTTTGAAATTAATTATTTTTATTTATTATTAACGATGTCTCAAATGACCTGTCCCTTTTCCCAACATGGCCTGCGCGTCAGAAAACACAGAAGTGAACTTAAAAAGTTAGAAAACAGTATTTTAGATTATAAACAGTATTTCAAGGGACTAGTCCGTAATCGCAAAAAATAAAAACTTTATTCTATTGAAAAAAAAAATGAAGAGAATGAGGGGTCCCGTAAAGACTAAAAAGCTGAGCATTCGTGATGAAAATAAATGAACAAAAGAGCCACATACCTGCGTCCTTACACGTTTGGTTTCCAAAATTAAATTGAGCGAAAACGTGTTAAAAGGTTGCCAGAAAGTAACGAAGTAGCCTTAGGAGGGCTACCAGAATTAAAAAACAGTCCCGTGGAGCGCCATTGAAACGAAAAAGGAATTTGAAATATGTATGTATTTAAAATAAAGTAAATAAAAATATACATACATAAAAATATTACTGTAATGAACTGTTAGTTATGAAAAAGAAAATGATACTCAAAAGAAGTGTTAGGTGTTAAACAAAAATTATAAGCAAAAAACTGTGGTGAAACCTAATCAGGTATGTAACGAAAATTTAAATTAAAAAAAATATGAACCGTAATGAATTATCCTAAAAAATATCCGATGGAATTCATTCATGTATGTTACGAAAATTTTAATTAAATAAAAAGAAATCTTACAGGGAAACTGGCGGCGCAGCGGTCGGATCGCTGAATATTGGTTTCATGAATTTGTAACATGCATAACAGACGTCCGTCCCTCATGCAGGTAGCCGCAGTATTACCTAAACAAAAAAAAATGAATTGCTTATTTAAGAACATCTTAATAAAGAAAGAAAGAAACAGAAACGGGATTAAGAAATTGTGAGGTCTTATTAATGGCTAGACACCCAATAAAATAAAATGAAATCTTTAATTAATCAAAATACGGACATGGGAATAAATAACAGGAATCTCAGCGATGAGTAAAACGCGTACAAGAACATGTAAAAACAGAAGCGAAAAATTCTCTTTTGCAGAAGAAAATGTGTGTGTGTGTGGGGGGGGAGTAGCCTCACAAAATAAGAGAAGTAAATAAAGATAAGATACGTGGAAGTACAGGAACAGAGGCATAGAAATTAATATTTATTCAGTGCAAAATCTAGTAAATAAATGAACCTAAACTGTTGAGGTCAGTTTTAATCAACAGTTCGTGATCATTCATGGAAAACTTTCTTAAACTGACGTTTGGTCTTCTTCACAGAGTATGGAATGTACAGGGAGGAAATGAAAGAGTGGTAGAATGCAGTGTCCTTCTCTTTTTTAGTTAATTACTTCGATCTACATGTCATGTGGAAGTGAAAAGAAAATCGAATTGTTCACAGAATATCGAATGTACAGGGAGGAAATGAGTTTGGCGCGCAGAGCTGAACGACAATTCATTCAAAACACACAAGGAAACAAGTACGCAGGGTCGACAGAGGATGAGGAAATCATTAGAATTGACAATGGCATGGAAATGAATTCATAACAGGTTCGAAAAGAGTCAAAAAAAGGGCGTGAATTCGGTACCAAACGCCAGTAACGAAGGGCATTTCAATGCAGCTGTTATGTGCGTCACGCAGAAGTAAAGAATGAACACAGTGTCCCTTATCTGTTCAGGGTTTCTTTCAGATGCAAACAGAGTGGAAAAAGAAGTAAATGAATGCAGTTTCTTTCGGAGAAAAAAAGGAATGAAAATAGTATACTTCCGTTTTTTTTACACTAGGTGGCGCCACCACATACCAAGGAAATCCCAGAGGAGCAGCTATTACGCCTCCCAACAACAATCTTTATTCCTTTTTGGATCTTCCTGCGTGTTGGCTACTGTTTGACGTCGCTCCTGCGGTGTTGCTGTTAGTAAGTATTCTAGTAAGTATTTTTTCAATACTTTCTTGCCTACTTAGTGCCCTGTATTAGTGATATTATGTCTGCTAATATGTCTTCAGTTACAGGTGAGTCTCCCGACCACATTGTAGACGTACCCCCACGTCCTACGAAGAGAATGGTGAAGAGAGAAGTGCCCCCGGACGGAAACCGAGCATGGCTATTTGTGTTTATAGCCTACCTTCTGTCGGTTGTAGTTTCGGGACTCCCTCCGTGCTTTGGCCCAATTAAGGCTGCAATTACGGAGGAGTTTCCAGACACTTCGCAGAGTACCCTTGGCCAATTTCCATTTTTGGTCAGTAACTTGAGTCTTTTGCTGTCACCCATAGCTACTCTTGTGGTACTGAAATGTGGTCCTCGTTTGAGTCTTTTTCTAGGAGGACTTTTTTCTGTAATTGGACTAGGTTTAAGTTGTTTTGCTAAATGTGCTGGCTTCCTAGTTTTCAGTTACGGAGTTGTGGTCGGGATCGGTTCCAGTTTAATAGTTGCAAGTTTGCTCTCCCAAATTGCAGCTTTGTTTACCTACCGCAAGCCTTTAGCTTTTGCCTTGTATATGTGCGGAGAGTGTACGGGGGCATTTGTGCTTCCTTTTTTAATCGATTTTCTTTTAGGTGAGTACGGGTGGCGCATGGTATTTTTTGTTTTATGTGTTTTGAATGTGCCCACCTGTTTGGCTGCTGCTGCGTTCGAGAGGCCCGAATTTTATTTTGTCGAAATTTCCGAGGAAGTGGAAATTAAGAATCCTACGGAAGAAGAAAGGCCAGAAATGGTTGGTCCTATTCCCGAGGTTCCAATTTCAAGCTCCTTGAAATTATGGCATAATATCAGGGACTCAACAGGGTTGACGCTCCTGAAGAAATGGGAGTTGTGGTTGATGTTGGTGGCTATTGCTTCTCACGGATTTGGCAGTGCAGGCTTGAAGTCCATTTTTGAGAATGGCCTGAAGGAACACGAGTTCCCGATAGAACATACGTACTGCTTCTTGATGACGGTGTTTGTTCGATTCACATACGGCTTGTTTAGTGGGCAGTCTCGGATTCCAAGGAACTTGGAATACTTCCTATCGTCCTTGGCCAATGTTGGTGGCGCTATTTTAATGCTGGGCGTAGGTTGCGAGACAGTGGCTCACTATCTGGTCGTTTTGTGTCTAATGGCTATCGGCAATGGGATTTGGGGAGTTCTGACACCCGTCGTTATCGGCGAGAACGTAGGTTCTATCCCCAAAGCTTTCGCTTGGATCAAATGTATCCGGGAAATTCTGGCTCTCCTCTTCCCATTGTTGAAAGACCATGTGAAGGAAGACCGTGATCAAGAGGTGGTGGACGCGATGAGTGCTGCGCTGGCAAGTTCGGCGGCAATAGTTTCACTTCTCTTTTTTCTGTTTAAGACATTGGGGAAGTGTTACCGATCAGCAACCGCAACTTCCACCCGATTGTAAATTTTTTTGTAATTTAGTATGTAATTTTTTTAAAGTGTTTTCATGTGTAATTTCTTGTATATATGTATATTTTGACGCTTAACTAATTTAGTTATCAGCGTATTTTTTTAATTGATTGTACATTTTTATGTGAACTTGACAAGCGTCAGACTTGCTTTGATCGCTTATTATTTTAGTGCTTAATATGCTTTCTTGTTTAACGCGAAACTTTTAAAGTTTTGAGTGTTTTTTTAATTGATTGTATATTTTATGTGAACTTGACAAGCGTCAGACTTCCTTTGATCTCTTATTATTTTAGTGCTTAATATGTTTTAAAAAATTGCATGCTTTCTTGTTTAACGCGAAACTTTTAATGTTTTGAGTTTTTGTTTTTATAGTATAAATTTATGCATAATGATTGAACAGACTGGTTGCATGGGGTTTTCGTGGTTTCCCTCATATGTCACGTAAATACGGACCAGTTTTTTCAAGTCATTTTTGTATTTTATGTGAGAAGTCCTCCACGAAGGCATAAAGTAAAGTTGAATGTAAATGAACACAAATAAATAAAACTGAAAACAAGCATGTTACAGGGGGGAAGACACAAATGCACAAATTCAATAAATATTTAAATAGGAATTTAACTGAATATACACACATCTATATAAACACATGCTACACACATTATAATTTGGAATTAAAAGAACATAAATAAAGTAGAAATATACATATAAAGAACATGCAACAGGCAGGGAAACAGGTATGTAAAATGCAAGGCTACTTTCACAGCACATACTCGGGATTTCATAGCTGCACTTGCACTCATTCAATAAATATTTAAATAGAAATTAAATTGAATACACACACATCTATATGAACACATTAATTGTTAGAAGGAGTTACATTAATTGTTAGTATTATTGGAGTTAAATTAATTGTTACATTAATTGTTAGTATTATTGGAGTTACATTAATTGTTACATTAATTGTTAGTATTATTGGAGTTACATTAATTGTTACATTAATTGTTAGTATTATTGGAGTTACATTAATTGTTAGAAGGATTGTTAGAAGGACATTGTTAGAAGTAGGGAAACGCAGATATGATATGTAAGGCTACTATCACAGATTTTCGGGATTTCACACATGCAATAAATCAATAAATATTTCAATAGAAATTTAATCAAACACAAAAAACACATCTATATACATGCTCTCTCTCTCTCTCACTCACTCACTCACTCACTCAGTCACTCACTCACTCACTCTCTCTCTCTCTCTCTCTATCTATCTATTTATCTATCTATCTATCTATCTATCTATCTATCTATCTATCTATCTATCTGTCTGTCTATCTATCTATCTGTCTGTCTATCTATCTATCTATCTATCTATCTATATATATATATATATATATATGTCTGTCTATCTATCTATCTATCTATCTATCTATCTGTCTGTCTGTCTAACTCTATCTATCTATCTATCTATCTCTATCTGTCTATCTCTCTGTCTGTCTGTCTGTCTATCTATCTATCTATCTATCTATCTATCTCTATCTATCTATCTATCTATCTATCTATCTATCTATCTATCTATCTATTTTTATTCGAACTTGTGAAAACTACTGAATATGCATATGTTGTAATTTTCGCTCTCACAACTTTTCTTATCATTATATGTACATTTTTGTATGTATATATTATGATCTAGTTGATCAAAAAACTGTAAGGAACATTTGGAGAATCCTATTCTAGAGATTACATGTTATGCAAAGTTCAAACTATGTTAAAACAACAAATTGCACTCGAGAAAAAACCCTACATATTACAGAAGGACAACTGCACAGCAAACTCAAAATAGGTAGGCGAAAAATCGTTGGACAGGTCCTTGTGAAAACTACTGAATATGAATATGTTGTAATTTTCGCTCTCACAACTTTTCTTATCATAATATATACATATTTGTATGTATATATTATGATCTAGTTGATCAAAAATCTGTAAGGAACATTTGGAGAATCCTATTCTAGAGATTACATGTTATGCAAAGTTCAAACTATGTTAAAACAATAAATTGCACTCGAAAAAAAAACCGTACATATTACAGAAGGACAACTGCACAGCAAACTCAAAATAGATAGGCGAAAAATCGTTGGACAGGTCCATTGAGACTGTAATTGGCTTTCCTAGTATGAAATGTAAGTAAAAGTTTGAAATTAATTATTTTTATTTATTATTAACGATGTCTCAAATGACCTGTCCCTTTTCCCAACATGGCCTGCGCGTCAGAAAACACAGAAGTGAACTTAAAAAGTTAGAAAACAGTATTTTAGATTATAAACAGTATTTTAAGGGACTAGCCCGTAAGCGCAAAAAATAAAATTTTTATTCTATTGAAAAAAAAAATGAAGAGAATGAGGGGTCCCGTAAAGACCAAAAAGCTGAGCATTCGTGATGAAAATGAATGAACAAAAGAGCCACATACCTGCGTCATTACACGTTTGGTTTCCAAAATTAAATTGAGCGAAAACGTGTTAAAAGGTTGCCAGAAAGTAACGAAGTAGCCTTAGGAGGGCTAGCAGAATTAAAAAACAGTCACGTGGAAGCGCCATTGAAATGAAAAAGGAATTTGAAATAGGTATGTATTTAAAATAAAGTAAATAAAAATATACATACATAAAAATATTACTGTAATGAACTGTTAGTTATGAAAAAGAAAATGATACTCAAAAGAAGTGTTAGGTGTTAAACAAAAATTATAAGCAAAAAACTGTGATGAAACCTAATCAGGTATGTAACGAAAATTTAAATTAAAAAAAAATATGAACCGAAATGAATTATCCTAAAAAATATCCGATGGAATTCATTCATGTATGTTACGAAAATTTTAATTAAATAAAAAGAAATCTTACAGGGAAACTCGCGGCGCAGCGGTCGGATCGCTGAATATTGGTTTCATGAATTTGTAACATGCATAACAGACGTCCGTCCCTCATGCAGGTAGCCGCAGTATTACCTAAACAAAAAAAAATGAATTGCTTATTTAAGATTATCTTAATAAAGAAAGAAAGAAACAGAAACGGGATTAAGAAATTGTGAGGTCTTATTAATGGCTAGACACCCAATAAAATAAAATGAAAACTTTAATTAATCAAAATACGGACATGGGAATAAATAACAGGAATCTCAGCGATGAGTACAACGCGCACAATAACATGTAAATTCAGAAGGCGAAAAATTCTCTTTTGCAGAAGAAAATGTGTGTGTGTGGGGGGGGGAGTAGCCTCACAAAATAAGAGAAGTAAATTAAGGTAAGATACGTGGAAGTACAGGAACAGAGGCATAGAAATTAATATTTATTCAGTGCAAAATCTAGTAAATAAATGAACCTAAACTGTTGAGGTCAGTTTTAATCAACAGTTCGTGATCATTCATGGAAAACTTTCTTAAACTGACGTTTGGTCTTCTTCACAGAGTATGGAATGTACAGGGAGGAAATGAAAGAGTGGTAGAATGCAGTGTCCTTCTCTTTTTTAGTTAACTACTTCGATCTACATGTCATGTGGAAGTGAAAAGAAAATCGAATTGTTCACAGAATATCAAATGTACAGGGAGGAAATGAGTTTGACGCGCAGAACTGAACGACAATTCATTCAAAACACACAAGGAAACAAGTACGCAGGGTCGACAGAGGATGAGGAAATCATTAGAATTGACAATGGCATGGAAATGAATTCATAACAGGTTCGAAAAGAGTCAAAAAAAGGGCGTGAATTCGGTACCAAACGCCAGTAACGAAGCGCATTTCAATGCAGCTGTTATGTGCGTCACGCAGAAGTAAAGAATGAACACAGTGTCCCTTATCTGTTCAGGGTTTCTTTCAGATGCAAACAGAGTGGAAAAAGAAGTAAATGAATGCAGTTTCTTTCGTAGAAAAAAAGGAATGAAAATAGTATACTTCCGTTTTTTTTACACCAGGTGGCGCCACCACATACCAAGGAAATCCCAGAGGAGCAGCTACTACGCCTCCCAACAACAATCTTTATTCCTTTTTGGATCTTCCTGCGTGTTGGCTGCTGTTTGACGTCGCTCCTGCCGTGTTGCTCTTAGTAAGTATTCTAGTAAGTATTTTTTCAATACTTTCTTGCCTACTTAGTGCCCTGTATTAGTGATATTATGTCTGCTAATATGTCTTCAGTTACAGGTGAGTCTCCCGACCACATTGTAGACGTACCCCCACGTCCTACGAAGAGAATGGTGAAGAGAGAAGTGCCCCCGGACGGAAACCGAGCATGGCTATTTGTGTTTATAGCCTACCTCCTGTCGGTTGTAGTTTCGGGGCTTCCTCCGTGCTTTGGCCCAATAAAGGCTGCAATTACGGAGGAGTTTCCAGACACTTCGCAGAGTACCCTTGGCCAATTTCCATCTTTGGTCAGTAACTTGAGTCTTTTGCTGTCACCCATAGCTACTCTTGTGGTACTGAAATGTGGTCCTCGTTTGAGTCTTTTTCTAGGAGGACTTTTTTCTGTAATTGGACTAGGTTTAAGTTGTTTTGCTAAATGTGCTGGCTTCCTAGTTTTCAGTTACGGAGTTGTGGTCGGGATCGGTTCCAGTTTAATAGTTGCAAGTTTGCTCTCCCAAATTGCAGCTTTGTTTACCTCCCGCAAGCCTTTAGCTTTTGCCTTGTATATGTGCGGAGAGTGTACGGGGGCATTTGTGCTTCCTTTTTTAATCGATTTTCTTTTAGGTGAGTACGGGTGGCGCAGGGTATTTTTTGTTTTATGTGTTTTGAATGTGCCCACCTGTTTGGCTGCTGCTGCGTTCGAGAGGCCCGAATTTTATTTTGTCGAAATTTCCGAGGAAGTGGAAATTAAGAATCCTACGGAAGAAGAAAGGCCAGAAATGGTTGTTCCTATTCCCGAGGTTCCAATTTCAAGCTCCTTGAAATTATGGCATAATATCAGGGACTCAACAGGGTTGACGCTCCTGAAGAAATGGGAGTTGTGGTTGATGTTGGTGGCTATTGCTTCTCCGGATTTGGCAGTGCAGGCTTGAAGTCCATTTTTGAGAATGGCCTGAAGGAGTTCCCGATAGGACATACGTACTGCTTCTTGATGACGGTGTTTGTTCGATTCACATACGGCTTGTTTAGTGGGCAGTCTCGGATTCCAAGGAACTTGGAATACTTCCTATCGTCCTTGGCCAATGTTGGTGGCGCTATTTTAATGCTGGGCGTAGGTTGCGAGACAGTGGCTCACTATCTGTTCGTTTTGTGTCTAATGGCTATCGGCAATGGGATTTGGGGAGTTCTGACACCCGTCGTTATCGGCGAGAACGTAGGTTCTATCCCCAAAGCTTTCGCTTGGATCAAATGTATCCGGGGAATTCTGGCTCTCCTCTTCCCATTGTTGAAAGACCATGTGAAGGAAGACCGTGGTCAAGAGCTGCTGGACGCGATGAGTGCTGCGCTGGCAAGTTCGGCGGCAATAGTTTCACTTCTCTTTTTTCTGTTTAAGACATTGGGGAAGTGTTACCGATCAGCAACCGCAACTTCCACCCGATTGTAAATTTTTTTGTAATTTAATATGTAATTTTTTTAAAGTGTTTTCATGTGTAATTTCTTGTATATATGTATATTTTGACGCTTAACTAATTTAGTTATCAGCGTATTTTTTTAATTGATTGTACATTTTTATGTGAACTTGACAAGCGTCAGACTTGCTTTCATCGCTTATTATTTTAGTGCTTAATATGCTTTCTTGTTTAACGCGAAACGTTTAAAGTTTTGAGTGTTTTTTTTAATTGATTGTATATTTTATGTGAACTTGACAAGCGTCAGACTTCCTTTGATCGCTTATTATTTTAGTGCTTAATATGTTTTAAAAAATTGCATGCTTTCTTGTTTAACGCGAAACTTTTAAAGTTTTGAGTTTTTGTTTTTATAGTATAAATTTATGCATAATGATTGAACAGACTGGTTGCATGGGGTTTTCGTGGTTTCCCTCATGTGTCACGTAAATACGGACCAGTTCTTTCAAGTTTTTTTTGTATTTTATGTGAGAAGTCCTCCACGAAGGCATAAAATAAAGTTGAATGTAAATGAACACAAATAAATAAAACTGAAAACAAGCATGTTACAGGGGGGGAGACACAAATGCACAAATTCAATAAATATTTAAATAGGAATTTAACTGAATATACACACATCTATATAAACACATGCTACACACATTATAATTTGGAATTAAAAGAACATAAATAAAGTAGAAATATACATATAAAGAACATGCAACAGGGAGGGAAACACGTATGTAAAATGTAAGGCTACTTTCACAGCACATACTCGGGATTTCATAGCTGCACTTGCACTCATTCAATAAATATTTAAATAGAAATTAAATTGAATACACACACATCTATATGAACACATTAATTGTTAGAAGGAGTTACATAAATTGTTAGTATTATTGGAGTTAAATTAATTGTTACATTAATTGTTAGTATTATTGGAGTTACATTAATTGTTACATTAATTGTTAGTATTATTGGAGTTACATTAATTGTTAGAAGGATTGTTAGAAGGACATTGTTAGAAGGAGGGAAACGCATATATGATATGTAAGGCTACTATCACAGATTTTCGGGATTTCACACATGCAATAAATCAATAAATATTTCAATAGAAATTTAATCAAACACAAAAAACACATCTATATACATGCTCTCTCTCTCTCTCTCTCACTCACTCACTCACTCACTCACTCACTCACTCTCTCTCTATCTATCTATCTGTCTATCTATCTATCTAACTCTATCTACCTATCGATCTGTGTCTGTCTATCTATCTATCTATCTATCTATCTATCTATCTATCTATCTATTTATCTGTCTGTCTGTCTATCAATCTAACTCTATATATCTGTCTGTCTATCTATCTGTCTGTCTATCTATCTATCTATCTATCTATCTATATATATATATCTATATATATATATATATATATGTCTATCTATCTATCTATCTATCTGTCTATCTATCTATCTATCTATCTATCTATCTATCTATCTATCTGTCTATCTATCTATCTATCTATCTGTCTGTCTCTCTCTATCTATCTGTCTATCTATCTATCTATCTATCTATCTATCTATCTATCTATCTGTCTATCTATCTATCTATCTATCTATCTATCTGTCTGTCTCTCTCTATCTATCTGTCTATCTATCTATATAACTCTATCTGTCTGTCTATCTATCTATCTATCTGTCTGTCTGTCTGTCTAACTCTAGCTATCTATCTGTCTGTCTATCTATCTATCTCTATCTATCTATCTATCTATCTGTCTAACTATCTATCTATCTACCTATCTGTCTGTCTATCTATCTATCTATCTATCTATCTATCTATCTATATATATATATATATATGTCTATCTATCTATCTGTCTATTTGTATGTCTATCTAACTCTATCTATCTATCTATCTGTCTATCTATCTATCTATCTATCTATCTATCTATCTGTCTGTCTGTATATCTATCTCTATCTATATATCTGTCTGTCTGTCTATCTATCTATCTATCTATCTATCTATTTTTATTCGAACTTGTGAAATCTACTGAATATGCATATGTTGTAATTTTCGCTCTCACAACTTTTCTTATCATAATATATACATATTTGTATGTATATATTATGATCTAGTTGATGAAAAAACTGTAAGGAACATTTGGAGAATCCTATTCTAGAGATTACATATTATGCAAAGTTCAAACTATGTTAAAACAACAAATTGCACTCGAAAAAAAAACCCTACATATTACAGAAGGACAACTGCACAGCAAACTCAAAATAGGTAGGCGAAAAAATCGTTGGACAGGTCCTTTTGAAAACTACTGAATATGCATATGTTGTAATTTTCGCTCTCACAACTTTTCTTATCATAATATATACATATTTCTATGTAGATGTTATGATCTAGTTGATCAAAAAACTGTAAGGAACATTTGGAGAATCCTATTCTAGAGATTACATGTTATGCAAAGTTCAAACTATGTTAAAACAACAAATTGCACTCGAAAAAAAACCCTACATATTACAGAAGGACAACTGCACAGCAAACTCAAAATAGGTAGGCGAAAAAATCGTTGGACAGGTCCTTGTGAAAACTACTGAATATGCATATGTTGTAATTTTCGCTCTCACAACTTTTCTTATCATAATATATACATATTTGTATGTATATATTATGATCTAGTTGATGAAAAAACTGTAAGGAACATTTGGAGAATCCTATTCTAGAGATTACATGTTATGCAAAGTTCAAACTATGTTAAAACAACAAATTGCACTCGAAAAAAAACCCTACATATTACAGAAGGACAACTGCACAGCAAACTCAAAATAGGTAGGCGAAAAAATCGTTGGACAGGTCCTTGTGAAAACTACTGAATATGCATATGTTGTAATTTTCGCTCTCACAAATTTTCTTATCATAATATATACATATTTCTATGTATATGTTATGATCTAGTTGATCAAAAAACTGTAAGGAACATTTGGAGAATCCTATTCGAGAGATTACATGTTATGCAAAGTTCAAACTATGTTAAAACAACAAATTGCACTCGAAAAAAAACCCTACATATTACAGAAGGACAACTGCACAGCAAACTCAAAATAGGTAGGCGAAAAAATCGTTGGACAGGTCCTTGTGAAAACTACTGAATATGCATATGTTGTAATTTTCGCTCTCACAACTTTTCTTATCATAATATATACATATTTGTATGTATATATTATGATCTAGTTGATGAAAAAACTGTAAGGAACATTTGGAGAATCCTATTCTAGAGATTACATGTTATGCAAAGTTCAAACTATGTTAAAACAACAAATTGCACTCGAAAAAAAACCCTACATATTACAGAAGGACAACTGCACAGCAAACTCAAAATAGGTAGGCGAAAAAATCGTTGGACAGGTCCTTGTGAAAACTACTGAATATGCATATGTTGTAATTTTCGCTCTCACAACTTTTCTTATCATAATATATACATATTTCTATGTATATGTTATGATCTAGTTGATCAAAAAACTGTAAGGAACATTTGGAGAATCCTATTCGAGAGATTACATGTTATGCAAAGTTCAATCTATGTTAAAACAACAAATTGCACTCGAAAAAAAACCCTACATATTACAGAAGGACAACTGCACAGCAAACTCAAAATAGGTAGGCGAAAAAATCGTTGGACAGGTCCATTGAGACTGTAATTGGCTTTCCTAGTATGAAATGTAAGTAAAAGTTTGAAATTAATTATTTTTATTTATTATTAACGATGTCTCAAATGATCTGTCCCTTTTCCCAACATGGCCTGCGCGTCAGAAAACACAGAAGTGAACTTAAAAAGTTAGAAAACAGTATTTTAGATTATAAACAGTATTTTAAGGGACTAGCCCGTAAGCGCAAAAAATAAAAACTTTATTCTATTGAAAAAAAAATGAAGAGAATGAGGGGTCCCGTAAAGACCAAAAAGCTGAGCATTCGTGATGAAAATGAATGAACAAAAGAGCCACATACCTGCGTCCTTTCACGTTTGGTTTCCAAAATTAAATTGAGCGAAAACGTGTTAAAAGGTTGCCAGAAAGTAACGAAGTCGCCTTAGGAGTGCTACCAGAATTAAAAAACAGTCACGTGGAAGCGCCATTGAAATGAAAAAGGAATTTGAAATATGTATGTATTTAAAATAAAGTAAGTAAAAATATACATACATAAAAATATTACTGTAATGAACTGTTAGTTATGAAAAAGAAAATGATACTCAAAAGAAGTGTTAGGTGTTAAACAAAAATTATAGCAAAAAACTGTGATGAAACCTAATCAGGTATGTAACGAAAATTTAAATTAAAAAAAAATATGAACCGAAATGAATTATCCTAAAAAATATCCGATGGAATTCATTCATGTATGTTACGAAAATTTTAATTAAATAAAAAGAAATCTTACAGGGAAACTGGCGGCGCAGCGGTCGGATCGCTGAATATTGGTTTCATGAATTTGTAACATGCATAACAGACGTCCGTCCCTCATGCAGGTAGCCGCAGTATTACCTAAACAAAAAAAAATGAATTGCTTATTTAAGAACATCTTAATAAAGAAAGAAAGAAACAGAAACGGGATTAAGAAATTGTGAGGTCTTATTAATGGCTAGACACCCAATAAAATAAAATGAAATCTTTAATTAATTAAAATACGGACATGGGAATAAATAACAGGAATCTCAGCGATGAGTAAAACGCGTACAAGAACATGTAAAAACAGAAGGCGAAAAATTCTCTTTTGCAGAAGAAAATGTGTGTGTGGGGGGGGGTGGGAAGTAGCCTCACAAAATAAGAGAAGTAAATAAAGATAAGATACGTGGAAGTACAGGAACAGATGCATAGAAATTAATATTTATTCAGTGCAAAATCTAGTAAATAAATGAACCTAAACTGTTGAGGTCAGTTTTAATCAACAGTTCGTGATCATTCATGGAAAACTTTCTTAAACTGACGTTTGGTCTTCTTCACAGAGTATGGAATGTACAGGGAGGAAATGAAAGAGTGGTAGAAGGCAGTGTCCTTCTCTTTTTTAGTTAACTACTTCGATCTACATGTCATGTGGAAGTGAAAAGAAAATCGAATTGTTCACAGAATATCGAATGTACAGGGAGGAAATGAGTTTGACGCGCAGAACTGAACGAAAATTCATTCAAAACACACAAGGAAACAAGTACGCAGGGTCGACAGAGGATGAGGAAACCATTAGAATTGACAATGGCATGGAAATGAATTCATAACAGGTTCGAAAAGACTCAAAAAAAGGGCGTGAATTCGGTACCAAACGCCAGTAACGAAGCGCATTTCAATGCAGCTTTTATGTGCGTCACGCAGAAGTAAAGAATGAACACAGTGTCCCTTATCTGTTCAGGGTTTCTTTCAGATGCAAACAGAGTGGAAAAAGAAGTAAATGAATGCAGTTTCTTTCAGAGAAAAAAGGAATGAAAATAAAGTCTGTTCAAGGAAATAAACTTTTAAATAATTAGTGGAAAATGCTTACACCACCTTTGAAAGTGGAATGAAAAGTTGAAATACTTTATCGGATATTGTTCTAATTCAACGGTGAGAAAGCTATGAGAGTTACATCAAACTGTTAGCAAAGCTGTGCTGTTGAATGGCATGAACTGTTGAAAGGAATTGTTAGAAAAGCAAATTCAACAGTTAGAAAAGTAAATGAATGCAGTTTCTCTCAGAGAAAAAAAGGAATGAAAATAGTATAGTTCCGTTTCTTGACACTAGGTGGCGCCACCACATGCCAAGGAAATCCCACAGGAGGTGCTATTATGCCTCCCAACAATAATCTTTATTCCTTTTTGGATCTTCCTGCGTACTGGCTGCTGTTTGACGTCGCTCCTGCGGTGTTGCTGTCTGTAAGTATTCTTGTAAGTATTTTTTAATACTTTCTTGCTTTCTTTGTGCATATTATTTTGCATTAGTGATATACTATGCCTGCTAATTTGTCTTTAGTTACAGGTGAGTCTCCCGACCACGCTGTAGACGTACCCCCACGTGCTACTAGAATAGTGAAGAGAGAAGTGCCCCCGGACGGAAACCGAGCATGGCTATTTGTGTTTATAGCCTACCTCCTTTCGGTTGTAGTTTCGGGGCTTCCTCCGTGCTTTGGCCCAATAAAGGCTGCAATTACGGAGGAGTTTCCAGACACTTCGACAAGTACCCTTGGCCAATTTCCATCTTTGGTCAGCAACTTGAGTCTTTTGCTTTCCCCCATAGCTACTCTTGTGGTACTGAAATGTGGTCCTCGTTTGAGTCTTTATCTAGGAGGACTTTTTTCTGTAATTGGACTAGGTTTAAGTTGTTTTGCTAAATGTGCTGGCTTCCTAGTTTTCAGTTACGGAGTTGTGGTCGGGATCGGTTCCAGTTTAATAGTTGCAAGTTTGCTCTCCCAAATTGCAGCTTTGTTTACCTCCCGCAAGCCTTTAGCTTTTGCCTTGTATATGTGCGGAGAGTATACGGGGGCATTTGTGCTTCCTTTTTTAATCGATTTTCTTTTAGGTGAGTACGGGTGGCGCATGGTATTTTTTGTTTTATGTGTTTTGAATGTGCCCACCTGTTTGGCTGCTGCTGCGTTCGAGAGGCCCGAATTTTATTTTGTCGAAATTTCCGAGGAAGTGGAAATTAAGAATCCGACGGAAGAAGAAAGGCCAGAAATGGTTGTTCCTATTCCCGAGGTTCCAATTTCAAGCTCCTTGAAATTATGGCATAATATCAGGGACTCAACAGGGTTGACGCTCCTGAAGAAATGGGAGTTGTGGTTGATGTTGGTGGCTATTGCTTCTCACGGATTTGGCAGTGCAGGCTTGAAGTCCATTTTTGAGAATGGCCTGAAGGAACACGAGTTCCCGATAGGACATACGTACTGCTTCTTGATGACGGTGTTTGTTCGATTCACATACGGCTTGTTTAGTGGGCAGTCTCGGATTCCAAGGAACTTGTAATACTTCCTATCGTCCTTGGCCAATGTTGGTGGCGCTATTTTAATGCTGGGCGTAGGTTGCGAGACAGTGGCTCACTATCTGGTCGTTTTGTGTCTAATGGCTATCGGCAATGGGATTTGGAGAGTTCTGACACCCGTCGTTATCGGCGAGAACGTAGGTTCTATCCCCAAAGCTTTTGCTTGGATAAAATGTATCCGGGGAATTCTGGCTCTCCTCTTCCCATTGTTGAAAGATCATGTGAAGGAAGACCGTGGTCAAGAGGTGGTGGACGCGATGAGTGCTGCACTGGCAAGTTCGGCGGCAATAGTTTCACTTCTCTTTTTTCTGTTTAAGACATTGGGGAAGTGTTACCGATCAGCAACCGCAACTTCCACCCGATTGTAAATTTTTTTGTAATTTAGTATGTAATTTTTTTAAAGTGTTTTCATGTGTAATTTCTTGTATATATGTATATTTTGACGCTTAACTAATTTAGTTATCAGCGTATTTTTTTAATTGATTGTACATTTTTATGTGAACTTGACAAGCGTCAGATTTGCTTTGATCGCTTATTATTTTAGTGCTTAATATGTTTTAAAAAATTGCATGCTTTCTTGTTTAACGCGAAACTTTTAAAGTTTTGAGTTCTTGTTTTTATAGTATAAATTTATGCATAATGATTGAACAGACTGGTTGCATGGGGTTTTCGTGGTTTCCCTCATGTGTCACGTAAATACGGACCAGTTTTTTCAAGTCATTTTTGTATTTTATGTGAGAAGACCTCCACGAAGGCATAAAATAAAGTTGAATGTAAATGAACACAAATAAATAAAACTGAAAACAAGCATGTTACAGGGAGGGAGACACAAATGCACAAATTCAATAAATATTTAAATATGAATTTAACTGAATATACACACATCTATATAAACACATGCTACACACATTATAATTTTGAAATTAAAAGAACATAAATAAAGTAGAAATATACATATAAAGAACATGCAACAGGGAGGGAAACACGTATGTAAAATGTAAAGCTACTTTCACAGCACACACTCGGTATTTCATAGCTGCACTTGCACTCATTCAATAAATATTTAAATAGAAATTAAATTGAATACACACACATCTATATGAACACATTAATTGTTAGAAGGAGTTACATTAATTGTTAGTATTATTGGAGTTAAAATAATTGTTACATTAATTGTTAGTATTATTGGAGTTACATTAATTGTTAGTATTATTGGAGTTACATTAATTGTTACATTAATTGTTAGTATTATTGGAGTTACATTAATTGTTAGTATTATTGGAGTTACATTAATTGTTAGAAGGACATTGTTAGAAGGAGGGGAACGCATATGTGATATGTAAGGCTACTATCACAGATTTTCGGGAATTCACACATGCAATAAATCAATAAATATTTCAATAGAAATTTAATCAAACACAAAAAACACATCTATATACATGCTCTCTCTCTCTCTCTCTCTCTCACTCACTCACTCACTCTCTCTCTCTATATCTATCTGTCTATCTATCTATCTATCTATCTAACTCTATCTACCTATTGTGATACTTCTTTGACGAAATGAAGCAATTCCAATGATGGAACACAGCAATAACTTTTATTTAACACTCAAAAAAATGGCGACATACAAACAAGAAAAGAAAACATATTCTAACATTTAAAAATAAATTACATTCTTCGTGCGAGAGTCGCACGTGGCACTCGAGTCTGGTTTCGAATATTGCCATTCACAAATAACTTAATGTTCATCTATTTAAATTATTTAAACTACAAGATTTTAATACTATTTAAAGCTGTTACAACCTCTCCCCCAACGGAGAGACTTTTTCCGAAGGGAAAAGTTCTGTAAAATTTGACAGTTTAATAAGCTCGGCTTGCTCATTTGCTTAAAGAGCAAAGGTTATTTCTCTTATAAATTTCTAAATTTCAGGCCAAAAAATTTTAAGTTTTAAACAATACTTTTACACTACATTTAAAAAGAAAGAAATGGAGAACGTTCAAATACATTAGTTGAGCATACATTAAACAATAAAATTAATTCTAAACGTGGTTACATACACTAAGAGTTACATTACTTAATTCTACTCAGAACATCTACGTTCTTGTGCAAAGATCCTTTGCGATGAATGACCTTAAAATTATAAGGTTGTAATGAGAGTGCCCAGCGCATCAATCTAGAGTTACATTTGGCGTTGGATTGTAGCCAGACCAAAGGATTATGATCAGTTTGAATCAAGAATTCTTGCTGACCATCCAGATAAAAATGCAGTTTCTTGATAGCGTAGATGATAGCAGCGCACTCCTTTTCAGTAGTACAATAATTCTTTTCAAACTTAGTAATTTTTTTGCTTATATACAAGATAGGATGTTCACGTTGTTCATCATCTAATTGGCATAGTACTATACCCATGCCATTGTCTGAGGCATCGGTTTGTATAATAAACCTTTTATCAAAATCGGGAGCATACAGAATTGGTTTCTTGCATAGCAACTCTTTTAAATTTTTAAAAGCTCTGTCACATATTTCAGACCATTGTATATTTCCTTTTTTTGTTACCCCCTTCAAAGCGTCCGTGAGGGGTGAAGCAATTTCCGAAAATCTCGGTATGTACTGGCGATAATACCCTACCAGTCCTAAGAAAGCACGTACTTCTGTTTTGGTTTTAGGTGTAGGATACTCCTTTACAGCCAGGATCTTTACTTCATCCGGGGTTCGTTGTCCTTGTCCCACAACATGGCCTAGGTATCTCACTTGATCTTGTGCAAATTTACATTTTGATGGTTTTAGTCGTAAATTTGCTTTCTGTATTCTCTCTAGAACAGAAGTTAAGTTTTTAAGGTGCTCTTCCCAGTTTTTTGAGTAAATGGCAATGTCATCCAGGTATGGTACAGCGAAACCTTCGCATGCAGCCAGGACTTTAGTCATAACTTTGCTAAAAAAATATGGGGCATTTTTTAATCCAAAGGGTAAACGTAGAGGCCTGAAACTTCCAAAACTAGTTACAAATGTTGCATATCTTTGGGCTCTTTCTGTTAACGGAATTTGCCAGTAGCCTCTAGATAAATCTAATAGGGTAATATATTTTGCTTTTGCTACAGTTTCGATACGTTCTTCAATATTAGGCAAAGGATAGTATTCAGTTTTAGTAACAGCATTGAGTTTACGATAATCAATACAAGGCCGAGGATCCTTTGATGAAGATTCTATCAAAATCATGGGAGATGTATAGTCCGATTCTCCCGGCTCTATAATTTTAAGATCGAGCATTTTCTGTATTTCCCTTTTGAGAATTTCAGTCTGTCGGGGTGACAGTCTGTATGGCTTTATTTGTATTGGTTCGTTATTTAATAGCTCAATATCGTGACAAACTAAGTTTGTTAGTCCAGGATTATTTGAAAAACAACCAGAATATTTCCATAAAATCTTTCGTAAATCTTCTATTTGCTCGGATTTCAACCTTTTCTCGAGTTCATTCTCTTCTATGATGTCCGAGAAATTTAATATACTTGGATTGGAAGGTAAACGAGGAATGTCCATTTCTAAGTCTCCTTCCACTTCAGTTATCATATTAATCATTTCTGGTCTTTTGTAATATGGTTTAAGCATGTTAATGTGATATACTTGATTTGGCTCATTTTGTTCCTCGAAACTTACAATATAATTGGTTTCTGAAATTTTCTGCTCTATTTTTCCAGGTCCTTTCCACTGTACTTCTAGTTTATTTTGACGATTCGTTGATAAAACAAGAACTAAATCTCCTCTAGCAAATTCTCTTTTCACTGCGTTTCGATCGTACCATGTTTTCCTCCGTTGTTGAGCTTCTTTCATGTTTTCCACGGCAAGTTCCTGGCATTTCTTCATTCGATTAATAAGTTTGAAAACGTAACTGACAACATTATTACTTTCTTCAATCGGTTCTAGCCACTGCTCATAAAGTAAAGTGACTGGCGTTCGTAGGTTTTTGCCATGAACTAATTCTGCTGGTGTAAAACCAGTGCTTTCGTGTGTGACTGTTCTGAGAGCAAAAAGAACTGATGGTAGATAATTCTCCCAATCCGAAGTCGCTCCTATACATACGACTCTTAACACCCTTTTTAGCGTTCTATGGAATCGCTCAACGGGATTACTCTGCGGATGATACACAGAGCTTCTTACATGTTTAATGCCGAAACGCTCCAAAAATTCCTCTGTCAAAGCACTGACGAAAGAGGTCCCCTGATCTGTTTGGAACACTTTTGGGAAACCCATACGACTGAAAATCTGTAAGAAAGCATCAATCACAGATGGCGAAGAAATGTCTGTCACCGCTACAGCATCTGGATATTTGGACGACATACACAGAGCTGTAATAATATATTTTTTTCCAGTCTTTGAAATAGGTAGCGGACCAACGGCATCGACATTTATTTTAGTGAATATTTCGGAAATTACTGGTACTAATGTCATTGGAGCCTTCTTTTTGTCATTTCCTTTTCCAGCGCGCTGACAAGCATCACAGGTTCTTACAAAATCTTCAGTTTCTTTGTAACACCTCGTCCAGTAAAAATATCTAGCAAGTCTGTCTTTGGTCTTTTTGACACCCAAATGACCAGAAGTTCCTTCGTGGCACATCTTTATAATTGACGGCTTGAGTTTTTCAGGTATAACGACAAGCTGTCTTTCAAAGCCCATTTTATCCGTCGTTTTTTTAACTAAAAGTTCTTTTCCTGTCAGACTATAGTTCTCATTTTTGCATGTACCTTCTTTAACTTCTTGGATGATTTTAGACAGTTCCTTATCAGCAAGCTGAAGTTGTGCAATTTCTTCTGAGTCAATTTTTACCAGTTTCATGAGAGCTTCATCTTCCGTATTTAGTTCCGGTAAATTATCTTCTTCTTCAAAAACATATCTGGATGCTTTATTTTCTTCCTTCATCGGTTCCAAGAGCTTCTCTTCAGCTATTTCTCTTTTCCTTTGAGCTCTAGTAGAGACAGCATTAACCTGGTGAGGACAACTATCAGGCTCCTTTCTTTGTTTATTCAACAGTGCAAAAGTTCGATTGCCTAATAAATACCTTCCTTTGTCGAGTTCATTTCTAATAATGGCAGCCTTAGTTATTACTCGCCCAAGATCGCAATTTAGTTCGATCTCAGCCAATGGTAAACAGGTTGGATTCAAGTCTAATGGCTGTTGCACCCACACATTTTCACCTGTCAGCATTTCCGGCGTGATGTATTTGCGACAAACTATATCAATACTAGCACCTGAATCCCTTAATATAGGAATTTTATGACCATTTACGTAACCCATACTAGTATAAGGTAATAGAAATTTATCCTCTGGTTTTGCACTAATTCTGTTAAGATTAGCAGGAGATTCAGTACTATTCTTAAGTTTTGGACATTGGGGCCTTAAATGTTGATAGGACCCACACTGATAGCATTGTGGCGTCTTTAGTTTTTCATATTTATCATCTGGACGTGGACTTCTAGGTCTATGAAACAAGCTTTGCGTATTAAATCCTGATGACATTTTGTTTTCAGTTTTATTTTTATTATCTGAACTCAATTTACCTTGAGTTAGTGCATTGTATCTTTCTTTCTGCCTATCCACTACAGGCTTTTTTTTAAAGTTTCCGCAAACGTTTTCATAGGCATCAAGTTTTTCAGCTAATTTTTTAGATGAAATCATCTCTACCCACTCATCAAGAAAATGATCTCGAATTTCAGGAGGAACTCGACGCTTAAGTTGGTCAATCACCATCAAATCTAGCAACTGATCAAAAGTCTTAACTCCTAGACCAGTCACCCATTCCTTGCAATAATTTTCTATTTCATAATTGAAATCCACCCATGTGGATTCGGTACTCTTTTGATGTTTCATAAGTTTCTGCCTAAACTTTTCCGGGCTTAGTTTAAACCGTCTTAACAATAAATTCTTTACGTGTTCATAGTCTTTAGCTTTATCGGAGGGTTCTCTAGCTATTAACTGGGTTACTTCGTAAGGAAGTAGTCCTAGTAAATGAGATACAAATTCTTCTTTATCAATTTTAGCCCATTCTGCTTGCCTTTCAAACAATAGCAAATATAGACTGATATCTCCTTTCTTGTCATCGAATTTCTGCATAAGCTGACGCAGCTCCGTTTTCGGCCGGATCTGTCCGGTATTTTGAGACTTTGTCTCTGCTTCAAGTCTTAATCTCTCTAATTCATACTGTTCTTTCCTTCTCCGCTCTTCCGCTTCTTCCTGTCTCCTACGTTCTTCTCTTTCCCTTTCCTCCCTCTCTTTCCGTTCTTCTCTTTCCCTTTCCTCCCTCTCTTTCCGTTCTTCTCTTTCCCTTTCCTCCCTCTCTTTCCGTTCTTCTCTTTCCCTTTCCTCCCTCTCTTTCCGTTCTTCTCTTTCCTCCCTCTCTTTCCGTTCTTCCCTTTCCTCCCTCACTTTCCGTTCTTCTATTATTGTGTCTAAGACTCCTTTGACGAATACTTCATCATAATCTCTACTTTCAACAATTTTCTGTTTTAAATCGACTATTTTCAAATCTGCAGTCACATGAACTCCCAGTTCAGCCGCGAGATTTTGCAAATCTTCCTTACGAGTTCTTCCTAAGTAAGACATTGTTTCTATGTTTAAAATTAACGAACACTGTTTTCTTTATATTTCCTCAAAATAGCTCAATTCAATTACTTTAATTAATTAATGCAGTCAGGAATCACGAAATTAAATGCACTTTGTTAAGTACGTATACCTCAAAAATGAAATATTTAAATTATATGAAGTTCATTCTCTCTACCACATTAATTGTGATTAAAATAAGAATAATAACATAGAGCAATATATATATATGTCTACCGTCTGCACAACTAAAATGAATATTAAATATAATATCAAATACGGTAATAAAATAAGACAATTTAATATTAACAGGAAATAATAATCTGGTATCGCTAATATTGCGTTCAGTGATGAACTAATAAAATAAAGCAATTCTATATGAACAGGAAGTAATAATC
>NC_140773.1:161428700-161431200 GCF_044657685.1 Stegodyphus dumicola
TATGCAAAGTTCAATCTATGTTAAAACAACAAATTGCACTCGAAAAAAAACCCTACATATTACAGAAGGACAACTGCACAGCAAACTCAAAATAGGTAGGCGAAAAAATCGTTGGACAGGTCCATTGAGACTGTAATTGGCTTTCCTAGTATGAAATGTAAGTAAAAGTTTGAAATTAATTATTTTTATTTATTATTAACGATGTCTCAAATGATCTGTCCCTTTTCCCAACATGGCCTGCGCGTCAGAAAACACAGAAGTCAACTTAAAAAGTTAGAAATCAGTATTTTAGATTATAAACAGTATTTTAAGGGACTAGCCCGTAAGCGCAAAAAATAAAAACTTTATTCTATTGAAAAAAAAAAATGAAGAGAATGAGGGGTCCCGTAAAGACCAAAAAGCTGAGCATTCGTGATGAAAATGAATGAACAAAAGAGCCACATACCTGCGTCCTTTCACGTTTGGTTTCCAAAATTAAATTGAGCGAAAACGTGTTAAAAGGTTGCCAGAAAGTAACGAAGTCGCCTTAGGAGTGCTACCAGAATTAAAAAACAGTCACGTGGAAGCGCCATTGAAATGAAAAAGGAATTTGAAATATGTATGTATTTAAAATAAAGTAAGTAAAAATATACATACATAAAAATATTACTGTAATGAACTGTTAGTTATGAAAAAGAAAATGATACTCAAAAGAAGTGTTAGGTGTTAAACAAAAATTATAGCAAAAAACTGTGATGAAACCTAATCAGGTATGTAACGAAAATTTAAATTAAAAAAAAATATGAACCGAAATGAATTATCCTAAAAAATATCCGATGGAATTCATTCATGTATGTTACGAAAATTTTAATTAAATAAAAAGAAATCTTACAGGGAAACTGGCGGCGCAGCGGTCGGATCGCTGAATATTGGTTTCATGAATTTGTAACATGCATAACAGACGTCCGTCCCTCATGCAGGTAGCCGCAGTATTACCTAAACAAAAAAAAATGAATTGCTTATTTGAGAACATCTTAATAAAGAAAGAAAGAAACAGAAACGGGATTAAGAAATTGTGAGGTCTTATTAATGGCTAGACACCCAATAAAATAAAATGAAATCTTTAATTAATTAAAATACGGACATGGGAATAAATAACAGGAATCTCAGCGATGAGTAAAACGCGTACAAGAACATGTAAAAACAGAAGGCGAAAAATTCTCTTTTGCAGAAGAAAATGTGTGTGTGTGTGTGGGGGGGGTGGGAAGTAGCCTCACAAAATAAGAGAAGTAAATAAAGATAAGATACGTGGAAGTACAGGAACAGAGGCATAGAAATTAATATTTATTCAGTGCAAAATCTAGTAAATAAATGAACCTAAACTGTTGAGGTCAGTTTTAATCAACAGTTCGTGATCATTCATGGAAAACTTTCTTAAACTGACGTTTGGTCTTCTTCACAGAGTATGGAATGTACAGGGAGGAAATGAAAGAGTGGTAGAAGGCAGTGTCCTTCTCTTTTTTAGTTAACTACTTCGATCTACATGTCATGTGGAAGTGAAAAGAAAATCGAATTGTTCACAGAATATCGAATGTACAGGGAGGAAATGAGTTTGACGCGCAGAACTGAACGACAATTCATTCAAAACACACAAGGAAACAAGTACGCAGGGTCGACAGAGGATGAGGAAACCATTAGAATTGACAATGGCATGGAAATGAATTCATAACAGGTTCGAAAAGAGTCAAAAAAAGGGCGTGAATTCGGTACCAAACGCCAGTAACGAAGCGCATTTCAATGCAGCTTTTATGTGCGTCACGCAGAAGTAAAGAATGAACACAGTGTCCCTTATCTGTTCAGGGTTTCTTTCAGATGCAAACAGAGTGGAAAAAGAAGTAAATGAATGCAGTTTCTTTCAGAGAAAAAAGGAATGAAAATAAAGTCTGTTCAAGGAAATAAACTTTTAAATAATTAGTGGAAAATGCTTACACCACCTTTGAAAGTGGAATGAAAAGTTGAAATACTTTATCGGATATTGTTCTAATTCAACGGTGAGAAAGCTATGAGAGTTACATCAAACTGTTAGCAAAGCTGTGCTGTTGAATGGCATGAACTGTTGAAAGGAATTGTTAGAAAAGCAAATTCAACAGTTAGAAAAGTAAATGAATGCAGTTTCTCTCAGAGAAAAAAAGGAATGAAAATAGTATAGTTCCGTTTCTTGACACTAGGTGGCGCCACCACATGCCAAGGAAATCCCACAGGAGGTGCTATTATGCCTCCCAACAATAATCTTTATTCCTTTTTGGATCTTCCTGCGTACTGGCTGCTGTTTGACGTCGCTCCTGCGGTGTTGCTGTCTGTAAGTATTCTTGTAAGTATTTTTTAATACTTTCTTGCTTTCTTTGTGCATATTATTTTGCATTAGTGATATACTATGCCTGCTAATTTGTCTTTAGTTACAGGTGAGTCTCCCGACCACGCTGTAGACGTACCCCCACGTGCTACTAGAATAGTGAAGAGA
>NC_140773.1:161436200-161451200 GCF_044657685.1 Stegodyphus dumicola
CATATGTTGTAATTTTCGCTCTCACAACTTTTCTTATCATAATATATACATATTTCTATGTATACGTTATGATCAAGTTGATCAAAAAACTGTAAGGAACATTTGGAGAATCCTATTCTAGAGATTACATGTTATGCAAAGTTCAAACTATGTTAAAACAACAAATTGCACTCGAAAAAAAAACCCTACATATTACAGAAGGACAACTGCACAGCAAACTCAAAATAGGTAGGCGAAAAAATTGTTGGACAGGTCCTTGTGAAAACTACTGAATATGCATATGTTGTAATTTTCGCTCTCACAACTTTTCTTATCATAATATATACATATTTCTATGTATATGTTATGATCTAGTTGATCAAAAATCTGTAAGGAACATTTGGAGAATCCTATTCTAGAGATTACATGTTATGCAAAGTTCAAACTATGGTAAAACAAGAAATTGCACTCGAAAAAAAAAACCCTACATATTACAGAAGGACAACTGCACAGCAAACTCAAAATAGGTAGGCGAAAAAATCGTTGGACAGGTCCTTGTGAAAACTACTGAATATGCATATGTTGTAATTTTCGCTCTCACAACTTTTCTTATCATAATATATACACATTTCTATGTATATGTTATGATCTAGTTGATCAAAAAACTGTAAGGAACATTTGGAGAATCCTATTCTAGAGATTACATGTTATGCAAAGTTCAAATTATGATAAAACAACAAATTGCACTCGAAAAAAAAACCCTACATATTACAGAAGGACAACTGCACAGCAAACTCAAAATAGGTAGGCGAAAAAATCGTTGGACAGGTCCTTGTGAAAACTACTGAATATACATATGTTGTAATTTTCGCTCTCACATCTTTTCTTATCATAATACATACATATTTCTATGTATATGTTATGATCTAGTTGATAAAAAAACTGTAAGGAACATTTGGAAAATCCTATTCTAGAGATTACATGTTATGCAAAGTTCAAACTATGTTAAAACAACAAATTGCACTCGAAAAAAAAACCCTACATATTACAGAAGGACAACTGCACAGCAAACTCAAAATAGGTAGGCGAAAAAATCGTTGGACAGGTCCTTGTGAAAACTACTGAATATGCATATGTTGTAATTTTCGCTCTCACAACTTTTCTTATCATAATATATACATATTTGTATGTATATATTATGATCTAGTTGATCAAAAAACTGTAAGGAACATTTGGAGAATCCTATTCGAGAGATTACATGTTATGCAAAGTTCAAACTATGTTAAAACAACAAATTGCACTCGAAAAAAAAAACCCTACATATTATTATTATCACAGAATCATTATTATAATCATTATTATTATCATTATTATTACAGAAGGAAAACTGCACAGCAAACTCAAAATAGGTAGGCGAAAAAATCGTTGGACAGGCCTTGTGAAAACTACTGAATATGCATATGTTGTAATTTTCGCTCTCACAACTTTTCTTATCATAATATATACATATTTGTATGTATATATTATGATCTAGTTGATGAAAAAACTGTAAGGAACATTTGGATAATCCTATTCTAGAGATTACATGTTATGCAAAGTTCAAACTATGGTAAAACAAGAAATTGCACTCGAAAAAAAACCCTACATATTACAGAAGGACAACTGCACAGCAAACTCAAAATAGGTAGGCGAAAAAATCGTTGGACAGGTCCTTGTGAAAACTACTGAATATGCATATGTTGTAATTTTCGCTCTCACAACTTTTCTTATCATAATATATACACATTTCTATGTATATGTTATGATCTAGTTGATCAAAAAACTGTAAGGAACATTTGGAAAATCCTATTCTAGAGATTACATGTTATGCAAAGTTCAAACTATGTTAAAACAACAAATTGCACTCGAAAAAAAAAAACCCTACATATTACAGAAGGACAACTGCACAGCAAACTCAAAATAGGTAGGCGAAAAAATCGTTGGACAGGTCCTTGTGAAAACTACTGAATATGCATATGTTGTAATTTTCGCTCTCACAACTTTTCTTATCATAATATATACATATTTCTATGTATATGTTATGATCTAGTTGATCAAAAAACTGTAAGGAACATTTGGAGAATCCTATTCGAGAGATTACATGTTATGCAAAGTTCAATCTATGTTAAAACAACAAATTGCACTCGAAAAAAAACCCTACATATTACAGAAGGACAACTGCACAGCAAACTCAAAATAGGTAGGCGAAAAAATCGTTGGACAGGTCCATTGAGACTGTAATTGGCTTTCCTAGTATGAAATGTAAGTAAAAGTTTGAAATTAATTATTTTTATTTATTATTAACGATGTCTCAAATGATCTGTCCCTTTTCCCAACATGGCCTGCGCGTCAGAAAACACAGAAGTGAACTTAAAAAGTTAGAAAACAGTATTTTAGATTATAAACAGTATTTTAAGGGACTAGCCCGTAAGCGCAAAAAATAAAAACTTTATTCTATTGAAAAAAAAAATGAAGAGAAAAAGGAATTTGAAATATGTATGTATTTAAAATAAAGGAAATAAAAATATACATACATAAAAATATTACTGTAATGAACTGTTAGTTATGAAAAGAAAATGATACTCAAAAGAAGTGTTAGGTGTTAAACAAAAATTATAAGCAAAAAACTGTGATGAAACCTAATCAGGTATGTAACGAAAATTTAAATTAAAAAAAAATATGAACCGAAATGAATTATCCTAAAAAATATCCGATGGAATTCATTCATGTATGTTACGAAAATTTTAATTAAATAAAAAGAAATCTTACAGGGAAACTGGCGGCGCAGCAGTCGGATCGCTGAATATTGGTTTCATGTATTTGTAACATGCATAACAGACGTCCGTCCCTCATGCAGGTAGCCGCAGTATTACCTAAACAAAAAAAAATGAATTGCTTATTTAAGAACATCTTAATAAAGAAAGAAAGAAACAGAAACGGGATTAAGAAATTGTGAGGTCTTATTAATGGCTAGACACCCAATAAAATAAAATGAAATCTTTAATTAATCAAAATACGGACATGGGGATAAATAACAGGAATCTCAGCGATGAGTAAAACGCGTACAAGAACATGTAAAAACAGAAGGCGAAAAATTCTCTTTTGCACAAGAAAATGTGTGTGTGTGTGTGGGGGGGGAAGTAGCCTCACAAAATAAGAGAAGTAAATAAACCTGTTTGGCTGCAGCTGCGTTCGAGAGGCCCGAATTTTATTTTGTCGAAATTTCCGAGGAAGTGGAAATTAAGAATCCTACGAAAGAAGAAAGGCCAGAAATGGTTGTTCCTATTCCCGAGGTTCCAATTTCAAGCTCCTTGAAATTATGGCATAATATCAGGGACTCAACAGGGTTGACGCTCCTGAAGAAATGGGAGTTGTGGTTGATGTTGGTGGCTATTGCTTCTCACGGATTTGGCAGTGCAGGCTTGAAGTCCATTTTTGAGAATGGCCTGAAGGAACACGAGTTCCCGATAGGACATACGTACTTCTTCTTGATGACGGTGTTTGTTCGATTCACATACGGCTTGTTTAGTGGGCAGTCTCGGATTCCAAGGAACTTGGAATACTTCCTATCGTCCTTGGCCAATGTTGGTGGCGCTATTTTAATGCCGGGCGTAGGTTGCGAGACAGTGGCTCACTATCTGGTCGTTTTGTGTCTAATGGCTATCGGCAATGGGATTTGGGGAGTTCTGACACCCGTCGTTATCGGCGAGAACGTAGGTTCTATCCCAAAAGCTTTCGCTTGCATCAAATGTATCCGGGGAATTCTGGCTCTCCTCTTCCCATTGTTGAAAGACCATGTGAAGGAAGACCGTGGTCAAGAGGTGGTGGACGCGATGAGTGCTGCGCTGGCAAGTTCGGCGGAAATAGTTTCACTTCTCTTTTTTCTGTTTAAGACATTGGGGAAGTGTTACCGATCAGCAACCGCAACTTCCACCCGATTGTAAATTTTTTTTGTAATTTAGTATGTAATTTTTTTAAGTGTTTTCATGTGTAATTTCTTGTATATATGTATATTTTGACGCTTAACTAATTTAGTTATCAGCGTATTTTTTAATTGATTGTACATTTTTATGTGAACTTGACAAGCGTCAGACTTGCTTTG
This sequence comes from Stegodyphus dumicola, assembly GCF_044657685.1. NCBI lineage: Eukaryota > Metazoa > Arthropoda > Arachnida > Araneae > Eresidae > Stegodyphus > Stegodyphus dumicola. Next base: position 161,440,321 of record NC_140773.1, read on the forward strand.
ATCGCTTATTATTTTAGTGCTTATTATGCTTTAAAAAATTGCATGCTTTCTTGTTTAACGCGAAACTTTTAAAGTTTTGAGTTTTTGTTTTTATAGTATAAATTTATGCATAATGATTGAACAGACTGGTTGCATGGGGATTTCGTGGTTTCCCTCATGTGTCACGTAAATACGGACCAGTTTTTTCAAGTCATTTTTGTATTTTATGTGAGAAGTCCTCCACGAAGGCATAAAATAAAGTTGAATGTAAATGTACACAAATAAATAAAACTGAAAACAAGCATGTTACAGGGGGGGAGACACAAATGCACAAATTCAATAAATATTTAAATAGGAATTTAACTGAATATACACACATCTATATAAACACATGCTACACACATTATAATTTGGAATTAAAAGAACATAAATAAAGTAGAAATATACATATAAAGAACATGCAACAGGGAGGGAAACACGTATGTAAAATGTAAGGCTACTTTCACAGCACATACTCGGGATTTCATAGCTGCACTTGCACTCATTCAATAAATATTTAAATAGAAATTAAATTGAATACACACACATCTATATGAACACATTAATTGTTAGAAGGAGTTACATTAATTGTTAGTATTATTGGAGTTAAATTAATTGTTACATTAATTGTTAGAATTATTGGAGTTACATTAATTGTTACATTAATTGTTAGTATTATTGGAGTTACATTAATTGTTAGAAGGATTGTTAGAAGGACATTGTTAGAAGGAGGGAAACGCATATATGATATGTAAGGCTACTATCACAGATTTTCGGGATTTCACACATGCAATAAATCAATAAATATTTCAATAGAAATTTAATCAAACACAAAAAACACATCTATATACATGCTCTCTCTCTCTCACTCACTCACTCACTCACTCTCTCTATCTATCTATCTATCTATCTATCTATCTATCTATCTGTCTGTCTATCTATCTATTTATCTATCTGTCTGTCTATCTATCTATCTATCTAACTCTATCTACCTATCTATCTGTGTCTGTCTATCTATCTAACTCTATCTATATGTCTGTCTGTCTATCTATCTATCTATCTATCTATCTATCTATCTATCTATCTCTCTCTATCTGTCTGTCTATCTATCTATATATCTATCTATCTGTCTCTATCTATCTGTCTGTCTAACTATCTAACTCTATCTATCTATCTATCTATCTATATAACTCTATCTATCTATCTATCTATCTATCTATATAAATCTATCTATCTATCTATCTATCTATTAATCTATCTATCTGTTTATCTGTCTAATTCTAGCTATGTATCTGTCTGTCTATCTATCTAACTCTATCTATCTGTCTATCTATCTACCTATCAATCTATCTATCTGTCTATCTATCTATCTGTCTATCTATCTATCTATCTGTCTGTCTGTCTGTCTGTCTATCTATCTGTCTGTCTCTCTGTCTGTCTATCTATCTATCTATCTATCTATATATCTATCTATCTATCTATCTATCTATCTATCTATCTGTCTGTCTGTCTGTCTAAAGCTATCTATCTATCTAAATATCTATCTCTATCTATCTATCTATCTGTCTGTCTATCTATCTATCTATCTATCTATCTATCTATCTCTATCTATCTATCTATCTATCTATCTATCTATCTATCTATCTATCTATCTATCTATCTATCTATTTTTATTCGAACTTGAGAAAACTACTGAATATGCATATGTTGTAATTTTCGCTCTCACAACTTTTCTTATCATTATATAAACATATTTGTATGTATATATTATGATCTAGTTGATGAAAAAACTGTAAGGAACATTTGAAGAATCCTATTCCAGAGATTACATGTTATGCAAAGTTCAAACTATGTTAAAAGAACAAATTGCACTCGAAAAAAAACCCTACATATTACAGAAGGACAACTGCACAGCAAACTCAAAATAGGTAGGCGAAAAATCGTTGGACAGGTCCTTGTGAAAACTACTGAATATGCATATGTTGTAATTTTCGCTCTCACAACTTGTCTTATCATAATATATACATATTTGTATGTATATATTATGATCTAGTTGATCAAAAAACTGTAAGGAACATTTGGAGAATTCTATTCTAGAGATTACATGTTATGCAAAGTTCAATCTATGTTAAAACAACAAATTGCACTCGAAAAAAAAACCGTACATATTACAGAAGGACAACTGCACAGCAAACTCAAAATACGTAGGCGAAAAAATCGTTGGACAGGTCCATTGAGACTGTAATTGGCTTTCCTAGTATGAAATGTAAGTAAAAGTTTGAAATTAATTATTTTTATTTATTATTAACGATGTCTCAAATGACCTGTCCCTTTTCCCAACATGGCCTGCGCGTCAGAAAACACAGAAGTGAACTTAAAAAGTTAGAAAACAGTATTTTAGTTTATAAACAGTATTTTAAGGGACTAGCCCGTAAGCGCAAAAAATAAAAACTTTATTCTATTGAAAAAAAATGAAGAGAATGACGGGTCCCGTAAAAACCAAAAAGCTGAGCATTCGTGATGAAAATGAATGAACAAAAGAGCCACATACCTGCGTCCTTACACGTTTGGTTTCCAAAATTAAATTGAGCGAAAACGTGTTAAAAGGTTGCCAGAAAGTAACGAAGTAGCCTTAGGAGGGCTACCAGAATTAGAAAACAGTCACGTGGAAGCGCCATTGAAATGAAAAAGGAATTTGAAATATGTATGTATTTAAAATAAAGTAAATAAAAATATACATACATAAAAATATTACTGTAATGAACTGTTAGTTATGAAAAGAAAATGATACTCAAAAGAAGTGTTAGGTGTTAAACAAAAATTATAAGCAAAAAACTGTGATGAAACCTAATCAGGTATGTAACGAAAATTTAAATTAAAAAAAAATATGAACCGAAATGAATTATCCTAAAAAATATCCGATGGAATTCATTCATGTATGTTACGAAAATTTTAATTAAATAAAAAGAAATCTTACAGGGAAACTGGCGGCGCAGCAGTCGGATCGCTGAATATTGGTTTCATGTATTTGTAACATGCATAACAGACGTCCGTCCCTCATGCAGGTAGCCGCAGTATTACCTAAACAAAAAAAATGAATTGCTTATTTAAGAACACCTTAATAAAGAAAGAAAGAAACAGAAACGGGATTAAGAAATTGTGAGGTCTTATTAATGGCTAGACACCCAATAAAATAAAATGAAATCTTTAATTAATCAAAATACGGACATGGGGATAAATAACAGGAATCTCAGCGATGAGTAAAACGCGTACAAGAACATGTAAAAACAGAAGGCGAAAAATTCTCTTTTGCACAAGAAAATGTGTGTGTGTGGGGGGGGGGAAGTAGCCTCACAAAATAAGAGAAGTAAATAAAGGTAAGATACGTGGAAGTACAGGAACAGAGGCATAGAAATTAATATTTATTCAGTGCAAAATCTAGCAAATAAATGAACCTAAACTGTTGAGGTCAGTTTTAATCAACAGTTCGTGATCATTCATGGAAAACTTTCTTAAACTGACGTTTGGTCTTCTTCACAGAGTATGGAATGTACAGGGAGGAAATGAAAGAGTGGTAGAATGCAGTGTCCCTCTCTTTTTGAGTTAACTACTTCGATCTACATGTCATGTGGAAGTGAAAAGAAAATCGAATTGTTCACAGAATATCGAATGTACAGGGAGGAAATGAGTTTGACGCGCAGAACTGAAGGACAATTCATTCAAAACACACAAGGAAACAAGTACGCAGGGTCGACAGAGGATGAGGAAATCATTAGAATTGACAATGGCATGGAAATGAATTCATAACAGGTTCGAAAAGAGTCAAAAAAAGGGCGTGAATTCGGTACCAAACGCCAGTAACGAAGCGCATTTCAATGCAGCTGTTATGTGCGTCACGCAGAAGTAAAGAATGAACACAGTGTCCCTTATCTGTTCAGGGTTTCTTTCAGATGCAAACAGAGTGGAAAAAGAAGTAAATGAATGCAGTTTCTTTCGGAGAAAAAAAGGAATGAAAATAGTATACTTCCGTTTTTTTTACACTAGGTGGCGCCACCACATACCAAGGAAATCCCAGAGGAGCAGCTATTACGCCTCCCAACAACAATCTTTATTCCTTTTTGGATCTTCCTGCGTGTTGGCTGCTGTTTGACGTCGTTCCTGCGGTGTTGCTGTTAGTAAGTATTCTAGTAAGTATTTTTTCAATACTTTCTTGCCTACTTAGTGCCCTGTATTAGTGATATTATGTCTGCTAATATGTCTTCAGTTACAGGTGAGTCTCCCGACCACATTGTAGACGTACCCCCACGTCCTACGAAGAGAATGGTGAAGAGAGAAGTGCCCCCGGACGGAAACCGAGCATGGCTATTTGTGTTTATAGCCTACCTCCTGTCGGTTGTAGTTTCGGGGCTTCCTCCGTGCTTTGGCCCAATAAAGGCTGCAATTACGGAGGAGTTTCCAGACACTTCGCAGAGTACCCTTGGCCAATTTCCATCTTTGGTCAGTAACTTGAGTCTTTTGCTGTCACCCATAGCTACTCTTGTGGTACTGAAATGTGGTCCTCGTTTGAGTCTTTTTCTAGGAGGACTTTTTTCTGTAAATGGACTAGGTTTAAGTTGTTTTGCTAAATGTGCTGGCTTCCTAGTTTTCAGTTACGGAGTTGTGGTCGGGATCGGTTCCAGTTTAATAGTTGCAAGTTTGCTCTCCCAAATTGCAGCTTTGTTTACCTCCCGCAAGCCTTTAGCTTTTGCCTTGTATATGTGCGGAAAGTGTACGGGGGCATTTGTGCTTCCTTTTTTAATCGATTTTCTTTTAGGTGAGTACGGGTGGCGCATGATATTTTTTTGTTTTATGTGTTTTGAATGTGCCCACCTGTTTGGCTGCTGCTGCGTTCGAGAGGCCCGAATTTTATTTTGTCGAAATTTCCGACGAAGTGGAAATTAAGAATCCTACGGAAGAAGAAAGGCCAGAAATGGTTGTTCCTATTCCCGAGGTTCCAATTTCAAGCTCCTTGAAATTATGGCATAATATCAGGGACTCAACAGGGTTGACGCTCCTGAAGAAATGGGAGTTGTGGTTGATGTTAGTGGCTATTGCTTCTCACGGATTTGGCAGTGCAGGCTTGAAGTCTATTTTTGAGAATGGCCTGAAGGAACACGAGTTCCCGATAGGACATACGTACTGCTTCTTGATGACGGTGTTTGTTCGATTCACATACGGCTTGTTGAGTGGGCAGTCTCGGATTCCAAGGAACTTGGAATACTTCCTATCGTCCTTGGCCAATGTTGGTGGCGCTATTTTAATGCTGGGCGTAGGTTGCGAGACTGTGGCTCACTATCTGGTCGTTTTGTGTCTAATGGCTATCGGCAATGGGATTTGGGGAGTTCTGACACCCGTCGTTATCGGCGAGAACGTAGGTTCTATCCCCAAAGCTTTCGCTTGGATCAAATGTATCCGGGGAATTCTGGCTGTCTTCTTCCCATTGTTGAAAGACCATGTGAAGGAAGACCGTGGTCAAGAGGTGGTGGACGCGATGAGTGCTGCGCTGGCAAGTTTGGCGGCAATAGTTTCACTTCTCTTTTTTCTGTTTAAGACTTTGGGGAAGTGTTACCGATCAGCAACCGCAACTTCCACCCGATTGTAAATTTTTTTGTAATTTAGTATGTAATTTTTTTAAAGTGTTTTCATGTGTAATTTCTTGTATATATGTATATTTTGACGCTTAACTAATTTAGTTATCAGCGTATTTTTTTAATTGATTGTACATTTTTATGTGAACTTGACAAGCGTCAGACTTGCTTTGATCGCTTATTATTTTAGTGCTTAATATGCTTTCTTGTTTAACGCGAAACTTTTAAAGTTTTGAGTGTTTTTTTTAATTGATTGTATATTTTATGTGAACTTGACAAGCGTCAGACTTCCTTTGATCGCTTATTATTTTAGTGCTTAATATGTTTTAAAAAATTGCATGCTTCCTTGTTTAACGCGAAACTTTTAAAGTTTTGAGTTTTTGTTTTTATAGTATAAATTTATGCATAATGATTGAACAGACTGGTTGCATGGGGTTTTCGTGGTTTTCCTCATGTGTCACGTAAATACGGACCAGTTTTTTCAAGTCATTTTTGTATTTTATGTGAGAAGTCCTCCACGAAGGCATAAAATAAAGTTGAATGTAAATGAACACAAATAAATAAAACTAAAAACAAGCATGTAACAGGGGGGGAGACACAAATGCACAAATTCAATAAATATTTCAATAGGAATTTAACTGAATATACACACATCTATATAAACACATGCTACACACATTATAATTTGGAATTAAAAGAACATAAATAAAGTAGAAATATACATATAAAGAACATGCAACAGGGAGGGAAACACGTATGTAAAATGTAAGGCTACTTTCACAGCACATACTCGGGATTTCATAGCTGCACTTGCACTCATTCAATAAATATTTAAATAGAAATTAAATTGAATACACACACATCTATATGAACACATTAATTGTTAGAAGGAGTTACATTAATTGTTAGTATTATTGGAGTTAAATTAATTGTTACATTAATTGTTAGTATTATTGAAGTTACATTAATTGTTACATTAATTGTTAGTATTATTGGAGTTACATTAATTGTTAGAAGGATTGTTAGAAGGACATTGTTAGAAGGAGGGAAACGCATATATGATATGTAAGGCTACTATCACAGATTTTCGGGATTTCAAACATGCAATAAATCAATAAATATTTCAATAGAAATTAATTCAAACACAAAAAACACATCTATATACATGCTCTCTCTCTCTCTCTCACACACTCACTCACTCACTCTCTCTATATATCTATTTATCTATCTATCTATCTATCTATCTATCTATCTATCTATCTATCTATCTATCTATCTATCTATCTGTCTGTCTATCTATCTGTCTGTCTATCTATCTATCTATCTATCTAACTCTATCTACCTATCTATCTGTGTCTGTCTATCTATCTATCTATCTGTCTGTCTATTTATCTAACTCTATCTATCTGTCTGTCTGTCTGGCTATCTATCTATCTATCTATCTGTCTCTCTCTCTCTATCTATCTGTCTGTCTATCTATCTATCTGTCTCTATCTATCTGTCTCTCTATCTATCTAACTCTATATATCTATTTATCTATCTATCTATATAACTCTATCTATCTATCTATCTATCTATCTATCTATCTATCTATATATATGTCTCTATCTATCTATCTGTCTATCTGTCTAACTCTAGCTATCTATCTGTCTGTCTATCTATCTAACTCTATCTATCTGTCTATCTATCTATCTATATATCTGTCTATCTATCTATCTGTCTATCTATCTATCTATCTATCTATCTGTCTATCTATCTATCTGTCTATCTATCTGTCTGTCTGTCTGTCTATCTATCTGTCTGTCTGTCTGTCTATCTATCTATCTATCTATCTATATATATATATATATATGTTTATCTATCTATCTATCTATCTGTCTGTCTGTCTGTCAAACTCTATCTATCTATCTATCTCTATATCTATCTATCTATCTCTATCTATCTATCTATCTATATATCTATCTATTTCTATCTATATATCTATCTGTCTGTCTGTCTGTCTATCTATCTATCTATCTATCTATCTCTATCTATCTATCTATCTGTCTATCTATCTCTCTATCTATCTATCTATTTTTATTCGAACTTGTGAAAACTACTGAATATGCATATGTTGTAATTTTCGCTCTCACAACTTTTCTTATCATAATATATACATATTTGTATGTATATATTATGATCTAGTTGATCAAAAAACTGTAAGGAACATTTGGAGGATCCTATTCTAGAGATTACATGTTATGCAAAGTTCAATCTATGTTAAAACAACAAATTGCACTCGAAAAAAAAACCGTACATATTACAGAAGGACAACTGCACAGCAAACTCAAAATAGGTAGCCGAAAAAATCGTTGGACAGGTCCATTGAGACTGTAATTGGCTTTCCTAGTATGAAGCGTAAGTAAAAGTTTGAAATTAATTATTTTTATTTATTATTAACGATGTCTCAAATGACCTGTCCCTTTTCCCAACATGGCCTGCGCGTCAGAAAACACAGAAGTGAACTTAAAAAGTTAGAAAACAGTATTTTAGATTATAAACAGTATTTTAAGGGACTAGCCCGTAAGCACAAAAAATAAAAACTTTATTCTATTGAAAAAAAAAAATGAAGAGAATGAGGGGTCCCGTAAAGACCATAAAGCTGAGCATTCGTGATGAAAATGAATGAACAAAAGAGCCACATACCTGCGTCCTTACACGTTTGGTTTCCAAAATTAAATTGAGCGAAAACGTGTTAAAAGGTTGCCAGAAAGTAACGAAGTAGCCTTAGGAGGGCTACCAGAATTAAAAAACAGTCACGTGGAAGCGCCATTGAAATGAAAAATGAATTTGAAATATGTATGTATTTAAAATAAAGAAAATAAAAATATACATACATAAAAATATTACTGTAATGAACTGTTAGTTATGAAAAAGAAAATGATACTCAAAAGAAGTGTTAGAAGTTAAACAAAAATTATAAGCAAAAAACTGTGATGAAACCTAATCAGGTATGTAACGAAAATTTAAATTAAAAAAAATATGAACCGAAATGAATTATCCTAAAAAATATCCGATGGAATTCATTCATGTATGTTACGAAAATTTTAATTAAATAAAAAGAAATCTTACAGGGAATTTCGCGGCGCAGCGGTCGCATCGCTGAATATTGGTTTCATGAATTTGTAACATGCATAACAGACGTCCGTCCCTCATGCAGGTAGCCGCAGTATTACCTAAACAAAAAAAAATGAATTGCTTATTTAAGAACATCTTAATAAAGAAAGAAAGAAACAGAAACGGGATTAAGAAATTGTGAGGTCTTATTAATGGCTAGACACCCAATAAAATAAAATGAAATCTTTAATTAATTAAAATACGGACATCGGAATAAATAACAGGAATCTCAGCGATGAGTAAAACGCGTACAAGAACATGTAAAAACAGAAGGCGAAAAATTCTCTTTTGCAGAAGAAAATGTGTGTGTGTGGGGGGGGAAGTAGCCTCACAAAATAAGAGAAGTAAATAAAGATAAGATACGTGGAAGTACAGGAACAGAGGCATAGAAATTAATATTTATTCAGTGCAAAATCTAGTAAATAAACGAACCTAAACTGTTGAGGTCAGTTTTAATCAACAGTTCGTGATCATTCATGCAAAAATTTCTTAAACTGACGTTTGGTCTTCTTCACAGAGTATGGAATGTACAGGGAGAAAATGAAAGAGTGGTAGAATGCAGTGTCCTTCTCTTTTTTAGTTAACTACTTCGATCTACATGTCATGTGGAAGTGAAAAAAAAATCGAATTGTTCACAGAATATCGAATGTACAGGGAGGAAATGAGTTTGACGCGCAGAACTGAACGACGATTCATTCAAAACACACAAGGAAACAAGTACGCAGGGTCGACAGAGGATGAGGAAATCATTAGAATTGACAATGGCATGGAAATGAATTCATAACAGGTTCGAAAAGAGTCAAAAAAAGGGCGTGAATTCGGTACCAAACGCCAGTAACGAAGCGCATTTCAATGCAGCTGTTATGTGCGTAAAGAATGAACAGAAGTAAAGAATGAACACAGTGTCCCTTATCTGTTCAGGGTTTCTTTCAGATGCAAACAGAGTGGAAAAAGAAGTAAATGAATGCAGTTTCTTTCGGAGAAAAAAGGAATGAAAATAGTATACTTCCGTTTTTTTACACTAGGTGGCGCCACCACATACCAAGGAAATCCCAGAGGAGCAGCTATTACGCCTCCCAACAACAATCTTTATTCCTTTTAGGATCTTCCTGCGTGTTGGCTGCTGTTTGACGTCGTTCCTGCGGTGTTGCTGTTAGTAAGTATTCTAGTAAGTATTTTTTCAATACTTTCTTGCCTACTTAGTGCCCTGTATTAGTGATATTATGTCTGCTAATATGTCTTCAGTTACAGGTGAGTCTCCCGACCACATTGTAGGCGTACCCCCACGTCCTACGAAGGGAATGGTGAAGAGAGAAGTGCCCCCGGACGGAAACCGAGCATGGCTATTTGTGTTTATAGCCTACCTCCTGTCGGTTGTAGTTTCGGGGCTTCCTCCGTGCTTTGGCCCAATAAAGGCTGCAATTACGGAGGAGTTTCCAGACACTTCGCAGAGTACCCTTGGCCAATTTCCATCTTTGGTCAGTAACTTGAGTCTTTTGCTGTCACCCATAGCTACTCTTGTTGTACTGAAATGTGGTCCTCGTTTGAGTCTTTTTCTAGGAGGACTTTTTTCTGTAAATGGACTAGGTTTAAGTTGTTTTGCTAAATGTGCTGGCTTCCTAGTTTTCAGTTACGGAGTTGTGGTCGGGATCGGTTCCAGTTTAATAGTTGCAAGTTTGCTCTCCCAAATTGCAGCTTTGTTTACCTCCCGCAAGCCTTTAGCTTTTGCCTTGTATATGTGCGGAAAGTGTACGGGGGCATTTGTGCTTCCTTTTTTAATCGATTTTCTTTTAGGTGAGTACGGGTGGCGCATGATATTTTTTTGTTTTATGTGTTTTGAATGTGCCCACCTGTTTGGCTGCTGCTGCGTTCGAGAGGCCCGAATTTTATTTTGTCGAAATTTCCGACGAAGTGGAAATTAAGAATCCTACGGAAGAAGAAAGGCCAGAAATGGTTGTTCCTATTCCCGAGGTTCCAATTTCAAGCTCCTTAAAATTATGGCATAATATCAGGGACTCAACAGGGTTGACGCTCCTGAAGAAATGGGAGTTGTGGTTGATGTTAGTGGCTATTGCTTCT